>NW_027211835.1:600000-837818 GCF_036971445.1 Narcine bancroftii | reverse complement strand
AGTATCTCTAAGGACATGGTCTTGGGGAAATTGATGGGATTGAAGGCAGATAAATCCCAAGGGCCGGAAAATCTACATCCTAGGGTACTTAAGGAAGTGGCCATTCAGATAGCAGATGCTTTAAGAATTATTTTCCAGAACTCAATAGACTCAGGATCAGTACCCATGGATTGGAGGGTAGCTAATGTTACCCCACTATTTAAAAAGGGGGGTAGAGAAAAAGCAGGGAATTATAGGCCGTAGAGCCTTACTTCAGTAGTGAGCAAAATTATGGAATCCATTATTAAGGAGGTAATAGCGGAGCATATGACTAGCAGAGAAGGGATCGGACAGAGTCAACATGGATTTACAAAAGGTAAATCGTGTTTGACAAATCTATTGGAATTCTTTGAGATGGTGACAGGTAAAATAGATGGGGGAGAGCCAGTGGATGTGGTGTACCTGGACTTCCAAAAGGCCTTCAATAAGGTCCCGCATAAACGACTGGCTTCCAAAATCAAGGCTCATGGGATTGGGGGCAAAGTATTGATGTGGATTGAGAACTGGCTGGCAGGTAGAAGACAGAGAGTTGGGATAAATGGCTTGTTTTCTGAGTGGCAGGCGGTGACCAGTGGGGTGCCACAGGGATCTGTACTGGGACCCCAGCTGTTCACAATTTACATTAATGATCTGGATGAGGGGATTGGTTTTAATATCTCCAAATTTGCAGATGACACTAAGCTAGGAGGGGTTGTGTGCACGGAAGAGGGGGTCAGGAAGCTCCAGTGTGATTTGGATAAATTGAGGGACTGGGCAGATACATGGCAAATGCACTATAATGTGGATAAATGTGAGGTTATCCACTTTGGTAATACAAACCGGAGGACAGATTACTATTTGAATGGCAATAGATTAAGAGATGGGGATGTGCAGAGAGACCTAGGGGTACTTGTACACCAGTCTCTGAAGGCGAGCATGCAGGTACAGCAGGCGGTTAAAAAGGCAAATGGTATGTGGCCTTCATATAAAGAGGGTTTGAGTACAGGAACAAGGATACCTTACTGCAGCTGTACAGGGCCTTGGTGATACCCCACCTGAAGTAATGTGTGCAGTTTTGGTCACCTTATCTAAGGAAGGATGTTCTTGCAATGGAGGGAGTGCAGAGGCGATTCACCAGGCTGATTCCTGGAATGGCAGGAATGACTTATGAGGAAAGATTGAGCAAATTGAGATTGTACTCGCTGGAGTTTAGAAGATTGAGAGGGGATCTCATAGAGACATATAAAATTCTGGCAGGACTGGACAGAATGGATGCAGATGGGATGTTTCCAAGGATGGGAAAATCCAGAACCCGGGGCCATGGTTTGAGGATAATAGGCAAACCATTTAGGACCGAGATGAGGAGGAATTTCTTTACCCAGATGGTGGTGAATCTGTGGAATTCATTGCCACAGAGGGCAGTAGAGGCAGGTTCATTAAATATATTTAAGAGGGAATTAGATATATTTCTTCAGTATAAGGGTATTAAAGGTTACGGAGAGAAAGCGGGGACGGGGTACAGAACTTTAAGATCAGCCATGATCTCGTTGAATGGCGGAGCAGGCTCGAAGGGTCGAATGACCTACTCCTGCTCCTATCTTCTATGTTTCTATGTTTCTATCCCCATTATACCTACACCTCACTGTGATCCTGTATATACATCACTGTTAAACCTTTTAACTGCTCTGAACCCAGTGTCACAGTTTCTGTCCCAGTCTACCGTACATCACCATTAAACGTTCTCCACACTGTGAACACAGTGTCACTGAATATGCAACAGTGTGACGTGAATCATCGTTAAACTTCTTCCCCACTGTGAACCTGTTGTCACAGTATCTGCCACAGTTTATTGTACATCACTCTTAAACCTTCTCACTACTGTGAACTCGGTGTCACAGTACCTGCCTCTGTCTACTGTATATCACTGTTAAACTTTCTCCCCACTGTGTAACTGGTATCACAGTATCTGGCTCAGTCTACCGTACATCACCGTTGATCTATCTCTCAACTGTTAATCCAGTGACACTGTATTTGCCATATTATATCGTACATCACCATTAAACCTTTTCCCCATTGTTGACTTGATGCCACAGCATCTGCTGTTGTTTATTGTACATCACTGTTAACCTTTCTCATTGCTGTGAACCCAGTGTTACAGTATCTGCCACAGTATATCGTACATCACTGATGAACCTTGTTCCTTCAATATTTCCGAATAAAAATAAGGTCAGATTCTGCGTAAAAATATCTCCTATAACTTGTTCCATTAATATTGTAATTCTCCCCAAAAAGATCTTGCATTAGGACAAAGATAAGTTGAATGCAAGAAAGTTGCAACATCTTCACCACACCTAAAACATTGATCTGATAATTCTGATTTTATTCTATTCAATTTCACTGGTGAAAGAAGTAACTGTGGAAAAAAAACTAGTTGTGAATTCCTTCCTCACTGCTGCAGTGTGGAACTCTGGTCAATAGTTCCAGACTGCTGAGTTGAAGTGAATTAATGCAACTCCCCTGGATCATGTGATCTCTATTGGAAATCAGCTTCCTGAGGAGCTTTTCAAATCCAATAGCCTGAATCACCTGACTCGAGGTGCAGCTTTCAGATAAAATCCTTGCTGACATCTGCTGACATGACTGATGTAAAAACAATTATACTGAACTAATTTATGTCTTGCATTGAGATCCTTATACGGATGTCCCCATATTTGCCAATCAATTAAATTATTCAGATCCATTTCCCACCTTTGTCTCAACTTATGAACTCCTCATTTAAAAGTTCCTACTTGTAATAAAGATGACATCATCAAATTTTTTTTTTAACAATTCCTCTTATAAAGAATTTCTATTTCAGTACAACATGGTTGGTCCTAACTTATCCTTCAAATATGCTCTAAGTTGGAAATAGCAAAAAAACTTGCGATGAGTATACGATATTTATTTCTCAGTTGCTCAAATGACATTAATTGACCCCTTTCATAACAATCTTCAACATTTATAATTCCCTTACGAAACCCGCTATCCAGAAATTGATGATCCTTTGAAAAAGAAATGAGGATTTTGTATCAAAGCAATTCTGGGTGATGTACATCCACTTACACCAATTACATCATTTATTTTATTCCATATATTAATCAAATGTTTCAACAATTGTGTATCTTTATCACCAACCATTAATTTTGATTCCCAGTTCTACATAAATTCTTCTGCTTTTCCCTCTCCTATTTTATTTGATTCTATTTTAACCCTTTCAAATAAAGAAGCAAGAAATCTCATTTGAGCTGCTCCATAACAATTTTTAAAATGAGGAAGCTGCAGTCCTCTCAATGCAGAATTTCCATTGGGTTATTTGTAACATGGGATTCAATCGGAAATGGGTTCATGTGACATAAAACCACAATGCAGACTGTTTTCTAAGAATGGAATGCAAGAGGAGGGTTGTCTAGGTCTCCAGCAGGATATAGATCACAAGATATAGGAGCAGAAGTAGGCCCGTTGAGTCTGTTCCACCATTCTTCCACTCAGTCCCACTGCCCAGCTCTCTCCCCGTTACCCTTAATTCTTTGACATATCAAATACCTGTTAATCTCTGCCTTAAATACATCCAATGACCTCACATGGGTTTCACGACCCATTGACAAAATCAATTTTTCCACATTTATTTTAAATTGACACCCTTTTATCCAGAAATTATGCTCTCCTGTCCTAGAATCCCCTACCAATGGAAACATCTTTGCCATATGTACTCTGTCCAGGCCTTCCAGCATTTTAAATGCCTCTGAGGTCCCCCTTATCCTTCTGTACTCCAACTAGTACAGTCAAAGACATGTACGGTTACATGATATTATGTCTTGTTGATATTTACCACTCGGGAAGGTTCTTGTTGGTTTTCAGATAGAGGTTTGTTGTTCAGGGAAGAATTAATGTTTTTGTGATTCAACGTACCAGCATCTGAAGTCTGTTATCTCTTCAGAAAAGCTTGATAGCTTTAGCATGGAGCAGAGCTGAGCCACGACTGTGCAGGTATTTAAGGGAGTGTGTGGGCAGGGTTTGTTCTGGACCAACAATCTCACCAAATGACTCTGCTTGAAATCAAGATTCAAACCATTTTGAGGAATACAACAGGAATTGTTCAACAAGAGCCTGGTGTTCCCTGAGGAGTTTTCTTTCAATAGTGGAAATGATTTTTTTTTTAAAGCCTGTTAATATTCCTGATACAGATCTTTGTATTTAACTTTCAGGTTGCTATCTGTTGTTAACTTGGAGGCCTTTAATGGGGTGACTGGGTGGAATTTTTGCTTTAACCAAGCAGTTCTCTTGCAATTTTCCAGCTGTTGGATGCAATTCAGTTGCTTGCAAGTTTAGCAAGTGGGATTTTGATGTGAAATTGCAACTCACAGCGTCATTTTTGTGTTTGAAAATGCCAATGTGAAAATTTTAACTTTGGTCTCCTTGGTTTGCTTAAGTTTACGGAGGAGACGTTGGGTCAAGCTGAGAAGACAGAGTTGGATGCCCATTTGGCGAATCGGGTGGGCAAAGCATTAAGCACAAAACGAGGGGCTGAAAAAATAATGAAGCAGACTGAAGTGCCGTTGAACCAAACCCAGGTAAAGAATTTCATTTTGTGCAGTCTACTTAAGAGACCAAACGATTTGGGCTTTTAGTGGTGACCTATTTAAATGAACAAAATCTGATTAGAATTGAAGTTTATGGAATGTTTGGAAGTTAATGTTTATAATTACGATAAATGAACAAATCAATGAGCCTGGTGTAACAGTATCTGCCTCTCTCTACTGTACATCACCGTTAAACCTTCTCCCCAATATGAACCTGATGTCAAAGTATCTGACACTGTTAATCGTACATCAATGTTAAACCTTCTCACGAATGTGAATCCTGTCTCAAAGTTTCTGCCTCAGTCTATCGTACATCACTGTTAAACTTTCTCCCCCCTGTGAACCTGGTGTAATAGAATCTGCCTCAGTCTACCGTCCATCACCGTTAAACCTTCTCCCCACTGTGAACCTGGTGTCACGGTATATATCTGAATTTACAGTATATCACCGTTAAACCTTCTCCCCCCTGTGAACCTGGTGTAATAGAATCTGCCTCAGTCTACAGTCCATCACCGTTAAACCTTCTCCCCACTATGAACCTGGTGTCACGGTATATATCTCAATTTACAGTATATCACCATTAAACATTCTCCCCGTAAACCTGGTGTCACAGTATCTGCCTCAGTCTACCGTACATCACCGTTAAACCTTCTCACTATTGTGAACTTGGTGTCACAGTATTGATCTCAGTCTATCGTATATCACTGATAAACCTCTTCCCCACTGTGCACCTGGTGTCACGGTATCCATCTCAATTTACCGTACATCACTGTTAAACATTCTCCCCAATGTGAACATGATGTCACAGTATCTGACACAGTTTTAAGTCAATCACTGTTAAACCTTCTTACTCCTGTGGAATCCATCTCACATTTTCTGCCTCAGTCTACCGTTCATAAACATTAAACCTTTTCCTCCTGTGAACCTGGTGTTAAAGTATCTCCCTCAGTTTAATGTACATGACCATTAAGCCTTCTTACTGCCCTGAACTCAGTGTCACAGTATATGCCAAAGTCTACTGTACTTTACCGTTAAAACATCTCCCCACTCTGAACCTGGTGTCGCAGTATCTCACACAGTTTATCGTACATGACTGTTGAACCTTGTTAATGTTGTGAACCCATTGTCTCATTATCTCTTATCAGTCTACCATACATCATCGTTAAACCTTTACACATCTGTGAATGGGTGTCACTGTATCTGACACAGTTTATCGTAGATTACTGTTAAACCTTTTCACTGCTGTGAACCCAGCGTCACAGTAACTGTCTCAGTCTACCGTACATCATCGTTGAACTTTATCCCCACTATGCACCTGGTGTCACATTATCTACTTCAACATACCGTAGATCACCGTTAAACCTTCTCCCCATGTGAACCTGGTATCACAGTATCTGACACAGTTTATCGGACATTACTTTTCAACTTTCTCACTTCTGTGAACCCAGTGTCACAGTAACTGTCTCAGTCTACCATACATCATTGTTGATCATTCTCCAGCTGTGAACCTGGTGGCAGAGTATCTGCCTCAGTCTCCCGTATATCACCATTAAACCTTCTCCCCACTGTGAACCTGGTGTCACTGTATCTGCCTCAGTCTACCATTCATCACCGTTAAACATTATCCCCATTGTGTACCTGGTATCACTTTATCTACCTCAACATACCGTACATCACCATTAAACCTTATTCTCATGTGAACCTGGTGTCACAGTATCTGACACAGTTCATAGTATATCACTGTAAAACCTTCTCACAATTGTGAATCCTACTATAAAATAATGCACCCCTTCTAAGTCTCGCTGTATTCAAATCCCACCTATTTTAAAAATTCCAAAAAAAAGAGAAAAATCAATCCCAAAACAAGTTACTCAAAAGTAGTAGCCCCCTAAAAATCTGGGTATGGTAAAGTCCACAAGTGGCAGGTGACTAAAGGACTCAGTGTCACCCACCCCCAGTCAGACTTTCACAAAGTCCTGAAACAAAAACATTCAACCCAGTGATTCCAGTCCCACTGATTGTTCAGGATCTTCAATATCGAGAAGACTTTGCGTCAATTCAACTTTTTTCCCATTCTTTCCATATTTTCCAATCTTTTCATTTTCATTCCCATTGACCCTTTTCTTCGGTGACAATGGTGACGATCACCCATTTCCTCGAACATCTGACAATGAATTAGCAAATATTAAAGGATCATGGTCATCATCAAAAAACAGAGATTGAAAATTCCCATAAAAATCTTTCAATACTGCCGCATAACGAAAAGCAAATTTTTATCCCTTTCGCCACAATACTTCTTAGGCTGAATTAAATTCTCAATCTCTTCTGATAATTTCTTGACTCAGATCTGCATTAAAAAAACCCTATTATTTTGAACCATTATTGGAGCCTGATTTTGCCGTGTTTTCTGCACCACCAATCGGAGGATCATCTCTCTGTCTTGATATTTAAAACAGCGAATCTAAACTGCTCGTGGTAATTGGCCTGGAAACGGTTTCTTCCTTAACTCTCTGTTCGCTCGATCTAATTCCAGTCCATCTGGAACAAATTAGCTGCCCTACACTTCTGGGATCCATTTCTTCAAAACCTTCACTGGATCCGAACCTTCCATATCTTCTGGAAAACCTACTATCTTAACATTATTTCTACGACTTTGGTTTTCTAATGAGTCAAACTTCTTCAATAATTCCTTCTTCTGAATCCCCCAATCTACAAAAGGATCTTCCACTATTTCCATTTTTTCTCTATTACGCTCCACTTGACTCTTGCATTCAAGAAAGCCTCCTCAATCTTTTTAAAATGATTTTGCACAGTATCCACTGATCGTGTCCATCTCGTAACATCACTCTTAACTACATTAATATCTTGCTTCATAAAAGTTATTTCTTCACACACAGTGTTCATTTTAGTTTTCATTTCTGAAAATCCTTGAGTCATCTGATGAGTCATTTGCATTGATATATTTGACATATCTTCCATGAGCTGAGCAATCCCTTCCAGAATTGGAAACACAGAATCCAGTCCAGGATCCATCACCTCCATTTGAGGCTGACCTTCTTTTGCCACAGTCCCCAGTTCTTCAAATTCTAATGAAGTTGAGCATCTTCTTCCTCCATAGCAATAGGTCCTCTTCTGGAGCTGCTGCAGGTCTGGACACCTGGCACAGTGTGCCGACCTCGTCAGTTCACTGTCGCTCAGGCTCCCCCACATCCCACACCTTCTCCAAAGGTTTGTGGACCCTCGACACACTGTGCATGCCCGGTAGGGCCACCGACTGCACAGGTGCGTCTTCTGATGTTACACTGTACCTCTCCTGACCACCAGGCAATGCTGCAGGCTCACGTGCCTGTCCTTGTTCAGCTGGCTCGCCCTCACGCCTGTGTTCACGAGTGCACAAGTCGAAACCGCTGAACTCATCGCTAAGCTGGCGCCGACGAAATACTTAGCCGGGCAGGAGTCGTCTGAGGCTTGGGGACTCCAGTCGACAACTCCGTTGCTTCAACTTGAATTCGGCCTCAATTCTTCAACTCTTTTGTAAGGTAATTTCTTCTGGAACTGAGTTTTCGATTTTTTCACATTTGTAGCTATTTTGATCCTCCACAATTCCAAAGCCTATAAACAGTATTTTTAATCACTTTTACAACTTTTAAAATCGAGCATTTAATAGTCTAACTGGGGATGGGTGGAACCACACGTCTACCCTCTGCGCCATCTTGTCACAGTATCTGACACAGTTTATAGTAAATCACTGTTAAACCTTCACATTACTGTGAATGCTGTCTCTTAGCTTATGCCTCAATCTACCGATCATCAACGTTAAACCTTCTCCCCATTGTGAGTCCAGTTTTACTGTATCTGCCACAGTTTATCGTACATCACTATTATACCTTCTCACTACTGTGAACTCGGTGTTACAGAGCCTGCCAGTCTACCGTACATCACCAGTAAACCTTCTCCTCAATGTGAGCCTGGTGTTACTGTATCTGCCACTGTTTAGTGTACATCATCATTAAAAATTCTCCCCAATATGAAGCTGGTGTCACTTTATTCGCCAAAGGTTATCGTACAACTCTGTTAAACATTTTCCCCACTATGAACCCGGTGTACAGTAACTGTCTCAGTTTCCCATACATCGCCAATAAAGCTTTTTTTTTCCCACTCTGAGCCCAATATCAATGTATCTACGTAGTCTCCTGTACATCACCATTAACCTCCTCCCCACTGTGAACCAGGTTTCACAGTATCTGCCACAGTTTATTGTACATCATTTTTAAACCTTCTCACCACTGTAAACCTGGAGTCACAGAATCTGCCTTATTCTACCATACATCTCTGTTTAACCTTCTCAGGACTGTGAACACAGTGTCATAGTATCTGCCAAAGTCAACTGTACATCACTGTTAAACATTCTCCCCACGTTGACCCATTTTTCACTGTTTTTGCCACCATTTATCGTACATCACAGTTCAGCCTTCTCCCCGCTGTAAACTTGGAATCACAGTATATTCCACAGTTTATTGTACATCACTGTTAAACCTTCTCACTACTGAAAACTTGGTGTCACAGTATCTACCAAAGTCTACTGTATATCACCGTTAAATATTCTCCCAACTGTGAACCTGGTGTAACAGTGTCTGATACAGTTTATCGTACATTACTGTTGAACCCGCCAGATAAGCTCCAGATAGCGAAAGAGGAGTTCTCGCATCTGCAGGAACTGGGGATCATTCGTCGCTCCGACAGTCCTTGGGCCTCGCTGCTCCACCTTTTCCCAAAAGCCTCCGATGGCTGGCGACCCTGCATAGATTATCGACGGCTTAATGACACGACAGTACCTGACCGTTACCCCATCCCTCACATTCAGGACTTTATGGCCAATCTGCATGGTGTGAGAGTATTCTCCAAGGTCGATCTGGTGTGCGTGTATCATCAAATCCCATTGCACCCCGAGGACATCCCCAAAACGGCCATCATCACCCCCTTTGGCTTGTTCGAATTTTTATGCATGCCTTTCAGGCTCAAGAACACCGCCCAGACCTTCCAGCACCTCATGAATACGGTGCGCAGGGATTTGAATTTCGTGTTCATTTATCTGGATGACATTCTTGTCGCCAGCAGAGACTGGGCACAACACAAGTCTCACCTGCACACCTTCTTCTCCCGACTGGCCGAATTCAGCCTAATGATCAGCCCGGCCAAATACCAGTTTTGTGCAGAAGAAAATTTGGATGGGATGAAACTAATCCAGAATCCATTACACAAGATTGGAAAAATTAGATTGAGCGTCTTCAAATACTTGGAAGTTTTGACGTCAACAGACTTTGGAGTGGCCACATTTGCTCAGTTACACCATTTTTCTGATGTAAGTGAAGATGGTTTTGATCCTGTCAGTTACTGAGTCCTGTGAAATAACCAGGTGCGAGTAGATGGTGGATTTGTAATGGGAAAAGCCAGAGTGGCTCCATTAAAGTCAGTCACAAGACCTTGAATGGAATAGACTGTTGCTACTGTGGTGAGCAAAATGGACGCTATGTTAAGAAGAGAATTACAGATGGAGTTAGCAGATCCTGTGTTTTGGACTGATAGAACATCAGTGCTTAAATATATTAATAATGAAATCATGAGGTTTCATCTCTTTGTGACTAACAGAGAGAATGAAAACCAGGACAACAACAAATGGCAGATTTACCACAGGACAGAGTTTCACCTGATGAATTCCCATTTACATCCGTGGACATTGATTATTTTGGTCCTTTGCAAGTAAAGTGAGGACGAAGTGTTGAAAAACGATATGGAGTTATTTTCACTTGTTTGACTATGAGAGCAATTCATATTGAAGCAGCGTCATTGCTTGATACAGACTCTTTTATTAATGTTCTTTGGTGTTTTATTCCTAGACGTGGTCAAGTAAAAGAATTATGTTCTGATAATGGATCTAAATTGAAAGGAGCTGAACGAGAATTATGAAAAGTTATTCAAAATTGGAATCAACATCAAATTCCTGATGCATTAATTCAGAAAGAAGTTAATTGGATATTTAATCCACCCATAGTTATGGGTGTGGTACGAGTAAGGGTTAGTTGGTTGTGGAGAACGTTAACAAAGGTCTGTACTGGGCAATACTGGGCAGCAATGCTTAATGTTGTAATGGATGCGGAAGCTCTGGGAAGGGGTAAGGGAGGGACTGGCCAGGAAGTCTGCAGATGCTGGGTCCGAGGGCAATGCACAAACATGCTGGGGAAACTCATGGATAGTTTTGTGAGGAGCAGGTCCTGCATCATGAGTCAAATTGAGTATTTCGAGAAGGTGTCAAAGGAAATAGATGAAGGTCAAGGTCTGTATGTGCTGCACGTGGATTTTAGTAAGGTGCTTGACAAGGTCGTCACAGTGGCCTCATTTAGAACGTCAGGAGGCATGGGATCCATGGAGCCTTGGTTGTGTGGATTCAGAATTGGCTTGTCTGCAGAAAACAGAGGGTAGTAGTAGATGGAACAATGACTAGTGGCGCTCAAAAGGGATCTGCTCTGGGACCCCTGCTCTTTGTGATTTTTATGAATGATGATGGGAGTGGAAGGGTGGGTACGTCAGGGGATGACACAGAGGTAGAGATGTTGTAGACAGTGTAGAAGGTTGTCATAGGTCATCCAGTTTGCAGAGAAGTGACAGATAGAGTTGAATCCTGTAAATACAGATGTACTTAAACAAGCAACTGGTACAGGTTTATTTCCATAGTCATTTTCAAGGGCATAAATAAAAGTTATTCCAAAGAAGGTTGGAGACCCATTAAACTTAGCTTCAAATAGACCAATATCTTTATTGAATGCGGATTACAAGAACGTGAGGGCAGAGCACTTGGTTAATGGCAGGATTATGAACAGTGTGCAGGACTGAGATATATTTAGATCCTGCGCCATAAATCGCTCAAGGTTGCTGTGCAAATTGAGAGGGAGTTTAAGATGGTGTATTGTGTGCTGGCCTTCAGGAGTCAGGGAATTGAGTTCAAGAACAGAGATGTAATGTTGCAGATGTATAAAATTCTAGTCAGACCACACTTGGAATATTTGTGCATTCCTGGGGCGAGAATACCAGAGGACGTCTAAATAAGGTGAGATGAGGGAACTTTAGACAAGATGTGAGGGGGATATTTTATTCACACAGAATGTAGTGGGTGGCTGGAATACATTGCCAGGGGTGGTACTGGAGGCTCATCCAAAAAAGGCACAAAAAAGATTTTAATATAGGGACAGGAATAAAAGAAAAACAGAAGGTACTGGTGAGAGGGAGGGAAGAGTAATATTGTTGTGGGGTAGGTTCAGATGGGTCAGCTGAAGGGACTCAACTGATCCATCCATGATTTGTCCAGCATCTTGCTGCCATGTCGTGGTGAACCAGGGTGTTGCCTGATGGAGACACGGTACTCTGAGCTCTGCAGATATAGATTGTGGTTTTCTCCATAACACACTTCCTTAGGTGAAGCAGAGGAAGAGAAAGGCCCTAGTGTGCAGGGGTAGGGAGGGGGGTGATGGGGGAAGAGTTGGGGCCCTCCAAAGTCATCGTGATCAGGCCTCAGAGACGGCATCTCTATCACTCGTATTTCTCTTCCCAGGAGAAGGAGCGATCTCAGAGACAAGACACGAGTCCAGAAGAACATTACATCCCAGCTGAACAGAGGACGGACAACATCATGATGGCCTGAACCCCTCCCCTTCTCCCTCTGACCCTGCCAACTCCATTCCCCACCTCTTCCATATCCTTTCACCCACTTCCCCCAGCCCCCATTTCTCCCCTACCTCTCCTCCATTCCAACCCCCTCCCACTCACCTTCCCCTTCACCTACCCTCACACCTATGCCCTAAACTCAGCCCTCCTCCCTGCACCTCCCCTTCCCCTCTCCTTTCCCCCTCCCCTTCGCCTCCTCCCCTTCACCTCCTACCCTTCCCCTCCTCCCCTTCCCCTCGTCCCCTTCCCATCCCCTTCCCTTCCTACCCCTAACTTAGGGGAAGGAGGGATAGGGGAAGGGGGTAGGTATAGAGGATAGGGGTAGGGTTTAGTTTAAGGTTGGGGAAGGTGGGTAGAACTAAGATAAGGGTCAGGGACGGGTAGAGGAACAGTTAGGTTTAGAGTTAGGAGATGTGGGCTCGGGTTAGGTCGAGGTTTAGGGTTAGGTTTAGAGTTTGGGGAAGTGGGCTTGTTTTAGATTTAGGGGAAGGGGGTAGGAGTAGGAGGTAGAGGTGGGGTGTGAGTTGGGGTTTGGGGAAGGTGGGTAGGATTAGGGCTGGGTTTAGGGGACAGCGTAGGTATAGGTTTAGGGGACAGGGTGGAAATAAGAGTTAGGGTTGGGGACGTGGTGTAGTGTTTAAGGGTATCGGTAGTGTTAACGTTAAGGTTAGGGTTTGTTAGGGTTAGGTTGGGGAGGGGAGCGGGGGAGGCGAGCGGGGCACGGGAAATGGGGAGGTGATGGGGGAGGGGAATGGGCAGGGGAATTAGGAGGGGTACAGTGTAGAGGAAATGGGAGGTGAACGGAGGCAGGCATCCCTACCCCCTCCCCTCCCCACCCCTTCCCCCACATTATCCCTGCCTCCTCTCCTCCTTCCAGAGGAAGCCAGGCCTCATTCCGGCTAGAACCTCCCTGTGGTTTCAGAGCCTCCGTTTCAGGAAGTGCCTTCGACGCTTGCCGCTGGACATACATCTTGTCTCTTGATTCATTCTATACCGTTGATATTAAATTTAAAAATGGTTTGGTCTTTTAAAGCTGAACTCAAAAGGCTGGTCCAGATAGACAACACAGAAACAGGCCCTTCAGCCCCACTCTCCTGCTGGGTGTGCTGTTGTAATCAGTCCATATTCCTCTCCACCTTTTCATTCTTAGCTCCCATCCAGCTCATGTTGCCTTGTCAATCTCATGGCCTGTGGGAAGAAGCTATTTCCCTCCCTGGCTTCTCTGCTTTTATTCCTCTATATCTCTTTCCTGATGGCAGGGGAACAAAGATGCTCTTTGCTGGATATCTGTGATTCTATTTACAGAGCCCATCCCTGCAAAAAATTGAGTGGTCCCCTGCCTTGAGGTTCCACCCATGTTGCCTCTCCCTCAGCACTCTCTCGTTAGAACACAACTGCACCCTCCTTCCCCTCCTCTCCCAGGTCTCAGTATCCCCCTGACAATTCCAGTCAGCTGCCATGTCTACACCCTGCCCCACCTGCTATCGAATGCCCTGCATCCTCCTTCCCCGTTGGTTTCCTCCTGTTATCAGGCATCAGGATGGACCCCACCCTGTTGAAACTACCCGTATTCTCACTGATCTCTCTGCGCGTCTGCCCTCCATCCAGGGGTCTTGGTTGTCTTGTGGTGATGGTGGAGAACAAAGTACCAACTCAAGGAGATGGGGAGCAGTAAGGAGACCCCCAGTTCCAGGAGACAGGGAGAACCACAGAGATGCCCAACTCTCTCAATCCGGTAGAACCTGGTCATCAGGTGCAAGGAGCTCTTGGTACTGCTGCACGTGAGGCAGGTGTGGCCCATCCCCACACCTCCACCCTGTCAATTCCCAAAACACATTTCCTATTCATGTGGGGGTCCAAAATGGATAGAGTCTGGAGGACCATGTACGCCGTCAATCAATGGGGGCATAACCCTAACCAGCATGGCTATTGTGTGTGGCTGTGCTTGGAAACAACGTGCAAGGGCATGAAAAGCCACTATTTGCTGAGGTTCTACCTGGCTCAGGTGTTGCGAAAGATTGGTCTGGCCCTGATGCCACACAATGTCCTAGTCAGCAGGACTTTGCCCCATCACCTTCATGGGAATGGTTGCATAGACAAACACTATTGACCACAGGGCCATCAGGCAGTGGTCAGCATGGAATTCCTGCTGACACAGAGACTAGGACTTGATGAGATACTGTGGGGTGGTCCCCTGAGCAGAGCATCCAGAGACAGACATCCAGAACTGCTGGAAGACCAGAATCTCAGTGAAAGATGCCCTTTGGTCTGCCTGAAACCCAGATAAGAGAAGCAAACACTAGAAGCCCAAAGCAAAGGGAGGAATGTTTAGGGGCAATATCAGGGGTACTTGTTTTTACACAGAGTTGTGGGTGCCAGGACTGCCTTGCCAGGAGTGGTGGTGCAGGCTGAAATATTAGCGGCATTTAAGGGCTTCTTGGACACATGAATGAAGGAAACATAGAAGATAGGAGCAGGAGTAGGTCATTCGACCCTTCGAGCCTGCTCTGCCATTCAACGAGATCATGGCTGATTTTAAAGTTCAGTACCCCGTCCCCGCCTTCTCTCTGTAACCTTTAATACCCTTATACTGAAGAAATAGATCTAATTCCCTCTTAAATATATTTAATGAACCTGCCTCTACTGCCCTCTGTGGCAATGAATTCCACAGATTCACCACCCTCTGGGTAAAGAAATTCCTCCTCATCTCGGTCCTAAATGGTTTGCCTCTTGTCCTCAAACCATGGCCCCGGGTTCTGGATTTTCCCACCATTGGAAACATCCCATCTGCATCCATTCTGTCCAGTCCTGCCAGAATTTTATATGTCTCTATGAGATCCCCTCTCAATCTTCTAAACTCCAGCGAGTACAATCCCAATTTGTGCAATCTTTCCTCATAAGTCATTCCTGCCATTCCAGGTATCAGCCTGGTAAATTGCCTCTGCACTCCCTCCATTGCAAGAATGGAGGGTTATGAAGGAGGAAGGGTCTAGTTTTTATTTTGCTTGGAATTGATAGGTCAGCACAACATCGAGGTCCGAAGGGCATAACTGTTCGACGTTAACCTGCTGGTCTTTTAGCACATGGAGATGTGGGTGAGGGAACGCTGCCCACTGTCCTAGTCCAGGTTGCTGAGAGATGCACTGAGGCTTGGCGCAGCCAACACGAGGGCGCTGTGGGGAAGGACTCTAAACCTCCGTGTCTTGGGGGGCGGAGGCTAAGGGGAACCCCTTCAACCACAGAGTGCAGTGAGTATCCACAAGGTGTCAAAGTGGTGGAATGATGTTAAACAGAGAACGTGTGCAGTGAAGGGAATATAGGCATGCAACACGAGGATGAGAAAAGACATGGAACAGTTGTCCTCTTGGTCAATAATTTTAGAATAAAGTTAATTTTGGGGTGAAAAAGAGAAAAGCCCGAACTCAGTCACCTTTGTTTCATGAGATACATTCTCCAATACAGGAAAGCTCCTCTGTACCCGTTCAAATTTAACCCGAGGAAACTGTGTTCATGGTGGAAACCTCTGCAAACACACAACCGGACCTACGCACAGAGAGACAAATGATACACGTGCAGTCCCTCCCAAAAAAGAAATAAATTCTGTTGAATCAATAGCAGAGTCATGGAGTCTTTGTCTGAGCCGGTCATCCATCATTCTCCATTCTCCCTGCTCGCAGGAAGAATCTGTTTCTGGGCCTGGTGCTACTGGCTCCGATATTCCTCGACCTCTTTCCCGACGAGAAGAGCTGCCAAATGCTGTGGGCAGGTGGAATGGATCCTCGACGACGTTGACAACGACAATGAACCCGGTTGATATTTTGGGTGGGTGGGTTGGGGGGAGAGAGTCCCCATGATCCTATCTGCCACTCGTGGTCCTGCCGATCATTTTAAAATATATTTATAAACTTAAAAGCACAACAAATTCACACAATTAATAATAATGCTCATCTAATGTGTGGCATCTATAAAAGAAAGAATAAACAAACCACCCCCCACCCCCATTCCCAATATCCTAACCCCTCCCCTTCTCGCCTCAACAGAAGTGTCTGTTACTTTAAAGTTTCATTGAATAAACAGAGGCCTTCAGGTGAAAGGGAGTGTCAGGGTTTCATGTAAATATGCACACCCACCCTTGGTAAATATGGGCTCCATATTCTTCTGACATATCGAGTTGGAGTGGCCTGTTAACCGAGACATGAGCCACTACACTAGAGAGCCGACAAACACACTGACAGCGCAGACCTCGTTGGGGCCAATGCCCTTCATCCCAGGGGATGACCCACATGGTGGGAAACAATGAGCAACAGGAGGATCGCCTTCCGACCCAAGGCTGGAGCTGCATGTTCAAGCAACTTATCTTCCACTTCCACTACTTGGGTGCATGTCATTCTTTCCAGACTTCGCGGGAGCACGCCTGCTACAGTGGTGACCTCAGCAGGACCCAGCCCTTCAGTTGGACATGAAGATCACGGTCCAGGTGGCTCTTCAGATGGTTTGGTTGAAGCTGTCAACGTTCTGGATGTCGCAGCCACACGTGGGGTTCAAACAGGCCAAGGAACAGTTCCACCTCCAAGAGATCACCGCTGATGACATCCATTACTCCTCCATGATGTTCTTGCTCATCAGGACACCGGTTGTGTGTTTGCAGAGATTTCCACCATGAACACAGTTTCCTCAGGTTAAATTTGAACGGGTACAGAGGAGCTTTCCTGGATTGGAGAATGTATCTCATGAAACAAGGCTCATCGACTTCCGACATCAGCCTCCCGAGCTAGGCAAATAGGATGCCCTCAAGGAGCTCTTAACCCGCACCTTCAGGCCACGCCTTCATCCTCCACCTCATTCTGTTCCTGCTCTCACTGTCGCATGGCCCAGACAGTCATCCCAACATGACTCCCTTCGTGCTATTTCTTTTCAGCTCTCACCATCGCCCTGGACCCACTTTTCAGGAACTCGTCCCTCTTCCTCCCTATGTCATTGGTATCTCCATGTACCACACCCTCTGGCCCACTTTAGGATGTCTTGGACACCAGCAGCAACACCCCAGACACTGGCACCAGGGAGGCACCACCTGGAAAAGGTCCAGGGTCCTAGTCCAACAGTCCTTTTCCTGAGCATCCAGGCAGCAGAGAAATATCAATGGTTGCTCAATGCAAAATCCTCATTGCGGTGCCCACCAACAAGTTGAGGCACAAAGTTTTGTGGGTCTTTTGGGTTACTGGTGCCAACATATTCCCCATCTCACCCTGCCCCTCCATCTACTGTACAATGTTGCCCAGAAAAAAAAATCTCCGCTTCATTGATGACCTGAACAACAAATGGCTTCTTAAATGGCAAAACACACTGTTGAACACCACTGCCACTGAACACAAGCACCCCCCAACCCCTCAAAACTGGAACACCCTTTGAATTACTTGTCTCTGCCATGAAGAAAATGGCCTAGTGGAGCCTCGAGCGAAAGAGGCAAGGTTGCCGAGTCCCACACAGCTTCTGGTTCAATTCCCTCCTGGAAGCTGCCTCACGCGACTCCCCATCTGAGTGTCAGATGCTCGCCTGCTCACCACAGAGAACCAGATGACAGCAGAGACAGTCACACTCCAGCCACACCTCCCCAACATGTGATGGGTTAAATCTGCGGATGCCACTCACAGCGGACCGAAGAAGTGGTACATGGCAGACCACACAGAGGCCGGGCCCGAAGGGCTGAGCCACTTGCAAGAACAGATCATGTCCTGCCCGAAAGTGACAGCCTCCCACCTGAATGACCCCCGAGAAGAGCTTGGCACCATGGCCTGGGGCAAACCGTTCATCACCCTTGATGCTGGACAGCAGGAAAAAGCTTGGTTTACTGACGGCTCGGGCTGGTGGAGGTGCAGAAAACAGCGGTGTAAGGTGGGAGCGCTCCAGCCCACCACAGATAAAGTACTGACAGAAGAGGGTGTGGTGGAGGGGAGAGCCAAATGTCCAAGCTGGCAGCTGTGGCACTGATACGAAAAGGGACAACCAGGCGGGCCCAGGAGCCTATTTTCCGATCAGTGCCACAGGATTTCTGGGCTGTGCCAAACAGAACGTCAGTGTGGATGGGTCGGCGGCAGGAGACAGGGAGGCAGATCCATGGCTGCCTGCTCTGAGGACAACAGCACTGGCAGATCTTCTGAGAGGTGGAACAACAAAAGAATAGTCAGGGTCCACCACGTGGATGGACACACCTCCAGGAAAACCGCTGAAGCTGACGCAATGTCACTGTGGACTGAGCTGCTCAAATATGCTCTGCCACTATTTTCCCCAAGCAGAGAGACCCCGGAGCCTTGGCAGCATTGGTGCATCATAAATGTGGGCATATGGGGGCACTATGATGGACAGAGGATCTGGGGGTCTCATGATGTTGCAAGAACTGTGATGGCCAAATGCCCTATTTGTCAGCAATTAAAACCAAGGGCCACATTCGCTGGAGTTCGGGAGCCGCCCAAGTCTGATAAATTGACCATATCAGGCCTCTCCCCTGCCAAAATAAAAAGTGATATGTTCTCACTTAGGAAGGGGGATTAGAGCCAATGTCAAGAAAATAGTCAACAAATGTGGCAGCAAAATGGGATCAAATATCTAGGAGTTAGAATAGATAACAACGAGTAATTTAGACCAGCTGAATTATTCTCCTCTTGCTTGGGGAAATTGAGGAGGATTTAAATGGTTGGATGTCCCTGCCCATTACACTAGTGGTGTTACAGAGAGGGGAGGTATCACAGAGGGGGGAGATGATGACACAGAGGGGGTGATGATGTCACTGCATGGGGCAGCCATAGCTGAGTTGTGCCATGGCACAGCAACAAGAGAAAGATGCCTCTCCTGGAAAGGGAATCTGGCCCACGTGTCGGAGTAGGACACTGTCTCATCCCAGGGACCCTCTGATCAACAGGGTTGTGTTTGGAAGCACCCTGCGCCCATGGGTGAGATAAAGAGCCTGTTACAGGCTCCCCGACTGGGACAGAACCTCCTCTGGCACCATCCTTCACCCAGTGTGGGCAGAGAGAATGGAGGCTGCATTTAATTTCCCCTCTCCCCACCCTGAGTGCAGGGCACTTTATGAGGCAGCTGGAGGGGAGTGGGGAGGGGAGAACAATGGCATGTGAGGGGATACAGGGATGGGGTCTGTAGGAGTGGAGGGGAGAACAAAGGAACGGGGTAGCACCACAGGCTAATGTCAAGGGAGATTGGATCAGAGATAGGGGACATAGGGTTGAGCTGGGGGGATGGGGTGCGAGGGGACGGAAAGGACTGGGGAAACCATGGGGGAGGTGTTGGGTGGGGGATGAGAGTGTGGTAGAGGAATCGGGGCAGGGGAGAGTGTGAGGTGTCTGAGAGAGAAGAGAAGTTGCGAGGGGGATGGAAGGCAGACCTTTCAACAGAAATGGGACAGAGCTCCCCCTCCACCTGGAATGGGATCTGTCCACTGAGAGACAGGACCGCTCCTCCTCCCCGTGGTTACAAGATCCCTTCCACCCTTGCATACACCCCCACACCCCCCCAACCGGGATAGGATTCTTTCTCCCAGTGGACCTGGATCAAGGTGCTAGAAAGTGTTTCTGCTGCGGTGGACCCAGCAGAGTTGAGCGATGAAGCATGGGTCTACCTCCGCCCCACCTGCTCCCTCATGCGATGAGGTCTCGCTTGCATTATGGAAGATCACGGTGTTGCTGAGCTTCTGGGAATGTGGAGGGCTTCTGCTAAACCCGTGGTAGGGTTCAGAGTGGTTCATCTCCCCGGGACGTGCTGAAGGTCAAGGATGACCCGATCCTCCCATGGAGGGAGGGTCGTCGACAAAGTGAACGGCTGCAGAACTGGCCTCAGTCTGAGGAGAGTGATCAAAGAGGAACCTGGGGTGGCAATATTTCTACTGAGAGGCTGGAACAAACCACCAGAGGATCAATTCTGACATTTAGGTGACCCTTGGAAGGGAGTTAGAGGGAGGGGTAGAGACTAACTAGGACAGCAAGGCTGGGTTGGGATAAATGACCTGTTGTGTACCCTCTGGGTGTGTAAATGCTGCTGCTTCTGCCCCAGAGGACATGGCAATAAGGTCACCACAGAGATGGCCACTCTGTGTCATGGACCCAACGTCCCCAAGGTGGTGTCCTGAACAGATGATAAAATCATCGACAATGGATCTTTCGGTGTGGTGTACCAGGCAAGGCTGGTGGACTCCGGAGAGCTGATTGCCATCAAGAAGATCTTGCAGGACAAGAGATTCAAGGTGAGGGGGAGGAGCAGTTGTGTGGAAATGGAACACCCTGATATTTAACTTTAGGCCTACAGCACGTTCACAGGACCTTGCGACACATGAGCCCGTTTCACACAATTACACCCAATTGACAAACACCCCAAACACATTTTTGAAGGGTGGGTGGAAAGAGGAGCATCTGACAGAGACCAAAGCAGCCATGGGGTTTGGAAACAGAGAAAGTCACAGAAACCCACAACAGCAGCCCCCCTCCCCACACACAACCCCCCACCCCCCCCCCCACACACACACACACACACACACACACACACACACACACACACACTCACACACACACACACACACACACACACACACACACACACACACACACACACACACACACCTGGCAAATATCAAAGATTTTCTGCAAATTCATTGTTTAGCAGAAGCTGGGAAAACAATCATAAAAATGGAAGTGATACTTCATTGAACCCCCTGACGAGTCCCCGCTCCAGCAACACAAAAAGTCCCCCCCACCGACTCTCGACGAGTCCCCCATTTCGGCCTCCCTTGGAGTTCACCACCTCTGACCTCTTGACGAATCTCCTCCCCGCCTCCCCCCTCAACTTGGACAAGTCGCCCCTCAGGGCTCCGAACCATCGCCCAGCCTTGCTGATGTTCCTCTCTCGCCATAGAACCGCAAACTGCAGATCATGCAAAAGTTGGATCACACCGTCATCGTCCCTCTTCTCAACTTCTACTCCTCTGTAGTCAAGGTAAGATCCACCTGCACCCACCCCACCCCCACTCTGATGCATATCATTTGCTGCTACCTTCCCCATTCCTTCAATTGATCTGTCTCGCTGCAGCCTCTCTGTTGCCTCCATCCTGCCCCTCTGACCAGTGCCGACTCCTTGACACTGGCTGCCCTGCTCCTCACCCATTAACTCATGACCTCTTCCCATTTCAACTCCAGACAGCAGCAGCCAAGACCACAAGACAAGGTCGCCAAATTCGGCCACTCAGCCCCTCCAGTCTGTTTCCCCAATTCATTTCACGAATGTATTTTCCCCCATAACTCACTTCCCCAGAACCTTTTGGTGCCCTTCCAAATCAACGCCTGTTCTGAATCGTCCCTACAACTCAGCCTCCACATGTTCGACCCCAGACAACACCCGGCTGGAAACATTTCTCATCTCGAAACGTCAATGGTTTTTCTCTCCCGGTGAATACTTGCCTCACGAGGGAGGGCGGTCAGAGCTGCACATTTTGTGCAGTCTCACCAGAAGCCGAATGATGGGGCAGCGAACGGGTCCACTACGGCCTGTTGACGCTCTGCTCGCTGAGCCCTTGGATTCATGCCATGTTGTGTTGAGCAGTGGGGGCATCAGGCCTACTGAGATCAGGAGGGGCTGGCACTCCAGTTGGGAGAGGCACTGGGTGTTGGAGGGTAAATCCAGCTGACATGTTTGTATTGTGTCCAAGAGAAAGAGGAGGTTTATTTGAATCTGGGTCTGGTCTATGTTCCCGAGACGGTTCACTGCATGGCCCAGCACTTCAACAAGGCCAAGCAGCCCATTCCCATGATCTACATCAAGGTGGTTGTGGGTCTGGGTGGTCAAGTTGTCCACTGGGGCAAGCTTGGATGGTGGGGTTGGAGGATATGAAGGAGTTTACTGGCTGAGTCTCGCTGGGGACTGGATATCGATGAAGGGTGCATGAGGGTCTCAATGGGTATTGGTGAGGAGAGAAAGGGTAGTGAGGGGAGAGGGGCGGAGAGGATGATGAGGATGGATGTTGATTGGCAGGGAGGAGCCCTTCACCCACCTCCCCTTACCCTCAGGATATAGACCCGGCCAGTGTGGAGGCAGAGCTGGTCATGTTATATCGTTGTGTTGCCAGATGTTCATGTACCAGCTGTAGCAGAGCATGGCCTACTTCCATCCTCAGGGGGTTTTCCATTGAGACATCAAGCCCCAGAAGATGCTGGTAGATACCGAGATGGCCTTCTTATTGCTCCTTTATTTCGGCAGGTAGATCCACCCATGTCTGTCCGTTCACCACCTCAACGGGGTGCTGATCCCTCTCCCCAACACGGCCTTGTCCCCTCCCCATCAGCTCTCACCCCTCCCCCACCAGCTCTCTCCCCTCCTCCCTCTCCCAACTTGCCCCTTCCACAGCTTAATAACTTATTCTAAATAAGATTGTGGGGGGCTTAGATGGAATGAACAGCCAGAAACCTTTCCTAAAGTGTCAGGTGCAAATCTCAGAGAGCATCCGCTTCAGGTGAGGGGAGATTTTTTTTATGCAGAGAGTTGTGAGAGCTTTGAATGCGTCACCGGAGAAAGTGGTAGCGGTTGGTAGAATAGGTACATATTAAAGTCTCTGAGACGAGCATGTGGATGTAAGGGAACAGAATCTTTACATGATAGAGGAATTTGGGGATATGGCGAGAAGGCAGGGTAGGTCGAGTTTGGTCATAAATTAGATCAGCCATGATCATATTGAATGGCGGAGCAGGCTCGATAGGCCATTTTTGTCCTACTCCTGTTCCCACTTCCTATGTTCCTATGGGTGTGGTACAGGTAAAGGTTGTGGAGAACATTTACAAAGGTCAGTACAGCCTTTATGGGCCAAAGGGCCTGTACTGGGCAGCAATGCTTGATGTTCTAATGGATGCGGAAGCTCTGGGAAGGGGTAAGGGAGGGACTGGCCAGGAAGTCTGCAGATGCTGGGGCCGAGGGCAATGCCCAGACATGCTGGGGAAACTCATGGATAGTTTTGTGAGGAGCAGGTCCTGCTTCACGAGTCAAATTGAGTTTTTCGAGGAGGTGTCAACGGAAATAGATGAAGGTCAAAGTCTGTATGTGCTGCACGAGGATTTTAGTAAGGTGCTTGACAAGGTCCCCACGGAGGCCTCATTCAGAATGTCTGGAGGCATGGGATCCATGGACCCTTGGCTGTGTGGATTCAGAAATGGCTTGTCTACAGAAAACAGAGGGTAGTAGTAGATGGAACAATGACTAGTGGCTCTCCAAAGGGATCTGCTCTGGGACCCCTGCTCTTTGTGATTTTTATGAATGATGATGGGAGTGGAAGGGTGGGTACGTCAGGGGATCACACAGAGGTAGAGATGTTGTAGACAGTGTGGAAGGTTGTCATAGGTCATCCAGTTTGCAGAGAAGTGACAGATGGAGTTCAATCCTGTAAATCAGATGTTCTTAAATAAGCAACTGGTCCAGGTTTATTTCCAGAGTAATTTTCAAGGGCACGAATAACAGTTATTCCAAAGAAGGTTGGAGACCCATTAAAAGTAGCTTCATATAGACCAATATCTTCATTGAAGGCGGATTACAAGAATGTGTGGGCAGAGCACTTGGTTAATGGCAGGATTATGAACAGTGTGCAGGACAGAGAAATATTTAGATCCTGCTCCATATATCACTCAAGGTTGCTGTGCAAATTGAGAGGGAGTTTAAGATGGTGTATTGTGTGCTGGCCTTCAGGAGTCAGGGGATTGAGTTCAAAAACCAAGAGGTATCGTTGCAGATGTATAAAATTCTCGTCAGACCACACTTGGAATATTGTGTGCATTCCTGGGGCGAGAATACCAGAGGACGTCTAAATAAGGTGAGCTGAGGGAAATTTAGGCAAGACGTGAGGGGTACATTTTATTCACACAGAATGTAGTGGGTGGCTGGAATGCATTGTCGGGGTAGTAGCGGAGGATGGTCCAAAAAAGGCATGAAAAGGATTTTAATATGGACAGGAATTCAAGAAAAATGGAGAGTACTGGTGTGAGGGAGGGGAGGGTAACATTGTTGTGGGGTAGGTTCAGATGGATCAGCTGAATGGTCTCGACTGATCCATCCATGATTGTCTAACATCTTGCTGCCATATCATGGAGAACCAGGGTGTTGCCTGATGGACACACGTTGCTCTGAGCTCTGCAGAGAGAGATCGTGGTTTTCGCCAAAACAGACTTCCTCAGGTAAAGCAGAGGAAGGGCAAAAGCTCCAGTGTTCAGGGGTAGGGGGGATGATGGGGGAAGAGTTGGGACCCTCCAAAGTCATTGTGATCAGGCCTCAGAGACAGTATCTCTATCACTCGTATTTCTCTTCCCAGGAGAAGGAGCGATCTCAGAGACAAGACACGAGTCCAGAGAACCTCGCATCCCAGCTGAACAGAGAACGGACAACATCATGATGGCCTGAACCCCTCCCCGTCGTATCCCTCTGGCCCTGCCAACCCCATTCCCTGCCTCTTCCATGTCCCTTCACCCACTTCCCCTCTTCTCCTCTATCCCTCCTCCATCCCAACCCCCTCCTGCTCACCTTCCCCTTCTCCTGCCCTCACACCTATGCCCTAACCCCAGCCCTCCACTCTTCACCTCCCCCTTCCCCTCCGCCCTTCCCTTCCCCTTTCCACCTCCCCCATCCCCTCCCCTAACCCTCCCCCTTCCCCTCCCTTTCTCCTCCTCCCCTTCCCCTCCCCTTTCCCCTTCCTACCCCTAACCTAGGGGAGGAGGGGGAGGGGAAGGGGGTAGGAGAAAGGGGGTAGTGGAAGGGGGTAAGGGTAGGGGTTGTGGTAAGGGGTAGGGTAGGGGGTAGTGGTAGGGGGTGCGGGGATGGGGAAGGGGTAGGAGGTAGGGTTAGGGGAAGTGGGTAGGTTGTTAGGGATAGGGTAGGGATAGTGGTAGGGGGTGCGGGTATGGGGAAGGGGTAGGAGGTAGGGTTAGGGGAAGGGGGTAGGTTGTAAGGGATAGGGTAGGGGGTAGTTGTAGGGGGTGTGGGTATGGGGAAGGGGTAGGAGGTATGGTTAGGGGAAGGGGGTAGTTGTAGGGGGTGCGGGTATGGGGAAGGGGTAGGAGGTAGTGTTAGGGGAAGGGGGTAGGTTGTAAGGGATAGGGATAGGGTTTAGTTTAGGGTTGGGGAAGTTGGGTAGAGTTAGGGTTAGTGTTAGGAGACATGGGGTAGGGCTATATCTTGGTTTATGGTTAGGTCTATAGTTCGGGGAAGTGGGCTTGTGTTAGGTATAGGGGAAGGGGGTAGGAGCAGTGGGGTAGAGGAGGAGTGAGGTTTGGGGTTAGGGGATGGTGGGTAGCATTAGGGTTGGGGTTAGTAGGAATAAAGTTAGGTTTAGTGGACGGGGTGGGGGTAGAGTTAGGGGACGTGGAGTGGTGGTAGGGGGTATCGGTAGTGTTAAGGTTAGGTTTAGGATTTTGTTAGGGGTTAGGGTTAGGAGTAGGAGGAAGGGAAGGGGGAGGGGAATGGGGGAGGCGAGCGGGGGACGGGAACTGGGGACTGGAAGGGGAGGGGATGTGGGAGGGGAACGGGCAGTGGAAAGGGGAGGGGAACGGGGTAGAGGAAAGGGGCGGTGAACGGTGGACGGCATCCCTAGCCCCTCCCCACCCCTTCCCTTCCCCCGCATTTCCCCTGCCTCTCCTCTCCTCCTTCCAGAAGAAGCTGGGCCTCTTTCCGTCCAGAACCTCCCTGTGGTTTCAGAGCCTCCGTTTCAGGAAGTGCCTTCGACGCTTGCTGCTGGACAGACAACTTGTCTCTTGATTCATTCTGTACCGTTAATATTAAATTTAAAAATGATTGGGTTTTTTAAAGCTTGAACTCAAAAGCTGGTCCAGATAGACAAAACAGAAACAGGCCCTTCAGCCCCTCTCTCCTGCTAGCTGAGCTGTTGTAATCAGTCCATATTCCTCTCACCCTTTTCATTCTTAGCTCCCATCCAGCTCATGTTGCCTTGTCAATCGCACGGCCTGTGGGAAGAAGCTATTTCCCTCCCTGGCTGCTCTGCTTTTATTCCTCCATATCTCCTTCCTGATGGCAGGGGGACAAAGATGCTCTGTGCTGGATATCTATGAGTCTATTTACAGAGCCCATACCAGCAAACAATGAGATGACCCTTGCCTTGAGGTGGCACCCATGTTGCCTCTCCCTCAGCACTCTCAGAACACTACTGCACCCTCCTTCCCCTCCTTTCCCAGGTCTCAGTAACCCGCTGACAATTCCAGTCAACTGCCATGTCTATACCCTGCCCCACCTAAACCGATGGATCGACCAGCGCCTTCTCCCCTCAAGAGTTTGAGGAATCCACTCTCTTGCAATGTCCTGCTATCGAATGCCCTGCATCCTCCTTCCCATTTGGTTCCTCCTGTTATCAGGCGGCTGGATGGACCCCACCCTGTTGAAACTACCCGTGTTCTCACTGATCTCTCTGCGCCTCTGCCCTCCATCCAGGGGTCTTGGATTTCTTGTGGGGGTGGTGGAGAACAAAGCACCAACTTAAGGAGATGGGGAGCAGTACAAAGACCCCCAGGTCCAGGAGACAGGGAGAACCACAGAGATACCCATCTCTGTCATTCGGGTAAAACCTGATTATCAAGTGCAATGTGCAAGGAACTTTTGGTCCTGCTGCACGTGGGCCAGGTGTGGCCCATCCCCACACCACCACCCTGTCAATTCCCAAAACAAATTTCCTATTCATGTGGGGGTCCAAAATGGATAGAGTCTGGAGAAGGACCGTGTACATCGTCAATCAATGGGGACAAGGGTGTAACCAGCATGGCCATAATTGTGTGTGGCTGTGCTTGCAACCAAAGTGCAAGGGCACCAAATGCTGCTATGTGCTGAGGTTCTACCTGGCTCAAGTGTTGCGAAAGATTGGCCTGGCCCTGGTGCTGCACAATGTTCCAGTCAGCAAGACTTTGCCCCTTTACCTTCCTGGGAACGGTTTCATAGACAAACACATTTGACCACAAAGCCATCAGGCAGTGGTCAGCAGAGAATGTCTGACACAGAGACTCTAGGACTTGATGGGATACTGCGGGGTGGTCCACGGAGCAGAGCATCCAGAGACAGACATCCAGAACTGCTGGAAGACCAGAAACTCGGTGAAAGATGCCCTTCAGTTTGCCTGAAACCCAGATGGGAGTAGCAAACACTAGAAGACATCTGTCTGAAGCAAATGGAGGAAGATTTAGGGGAGATATCAGGGGTATTTTCTTTTACCCAGAGTTGTGGGTGTCAAGAATGCCTTGCCAGGAGTAGTGATGAAGGCCAAAACATTAGGGGCATTTTAGGGGTTCTTAGTTACATTGAGGGGCTGAGACCAAGGAGGATATTCTCCAACAGCAGAGGGTGGCAGTAACCACAAGATGTCAAAGTGGTGGCAATGAAGCTAAACAGAGACCGTCTAATGTGACTGTGCGCCTGGTTGCGGGAATTTGGACTTACTATATAAACCTTGCTAAGTGCTAGTTCAGGTTGGAAACGTTCGACTTCCTTGGGGGTCAAATCAACAGGCACGGAACTAAACCCTGCTTGAAAAGGTAGAGTTTGTTAAGTGCTTCCTCAAACCCCACATAATGAAGGGGCTGCAAGAATTCACTGGTACGATTAATTTTTATCACCGATTCATACCGGTAGTGGCCGACATCATTTTTTTGTTTTTAAACTTTATTTAAGTATTTATAACATGAATAACATATAGAATTACATTTAAAAAATTAAGAACAAAATAATAAAATTACAATACAGTATCAGTAATCTAAATAAAGTATACCCTCCCCAATAATTATTACACATTAATAACCCAACTCAAATTAGTCCAACCACCCTTCCCCCCAATATAGAGAGTGAAGAATTAATAAAGTTAATAATATATGTGAGAAAAAAACCCACTTACAAAAAAAAACAAAAACATAACCGATTAAAATACTAACAAAAAGAAAAGTAATTAATACTAAGATATCAGACTTAAAAAACATATTTAAATCAAACTTAAATGCATATATTTAACAGAGTTAAGATGAAACATATAATTAACAAACTTAATATAAAAAATTAGTAAAATTAGTAACATTGTCTATCAAAAATTCTTAAACAATAATCAATTCTTTAAAAAAAATTGCAGCATGAGAAAAAAAAAGATGAAAAATAAAACTTTCTCTATAGAGATAAACCTTCACCAAATATCAACTAACTTCACATCTAACATCATATTAGTCACATAAACTGCCATCTTAAAACAAAATTCCAACCTCATTAAACATTGTACAATTCAAATTTGGTACTCTTCCACCATTTTTCCCTTTTAACCTTGAATAATTACCCAATAAAAGCTCCAATACCACATTTAAATATCCCCAATCATTACGTTAAAATTCAGATATCCAAATAATAAAAATACATCTACAACGAAATCTATATCTTCAACAAATAGAGCATAAGCCACAAACAAAATTCAAGCCTCATTAAGAATTGTACAATTCAATTTATAACTTTCACCATTATTCCCTTCGTTCTATAACTAAAATAGCAAAATAATATGCACCAGAATTACCACTCCTTTCACCTTAAAGTTAAAGAAAAAATATTTAAAAAAAATTTATCCATCCCATTCACATTTAAATTTCAAAAATTCCTGATCTACTGAATAAACTTTACAAAAAAAACCACATGAATTTTTAGTTTTTTAAACAATCAAATACTTTCTTATGCTTTTTTTTTCAACACAAAAGAAAACCCTTAACTCTTTAATCTAATAATACAAAAAAAGAAAAAAAAAACAGGTAGGAGGTTAAAAATACCCCCTCCCGTCTAAACCACGCAATGCGGTAACTCCCAAAAAAAATGGGTGTGGGATAACTCACACGTAGCAGATGACTTTCTGGAAATAGTGCCCATCCAGTTCTCTCCCCCAACTCTCACTTCATCTTAAACTAACATCATCATTATTTAATATTCATTTTTTTTTAAAAAATTAAAAAAAAAGAACAACTCTTCTTTTAATCAGCTCCAACTGCCGAGTCACCATTACAACCATTCCTTCTTGGAGCACGACTCTTTTCTTCCATCTCTTGTCTCCTTAGAGATCACGGCGACTACGTCTCTGTTGAAACCGAGTAATTGGCAGCACTTGAGCAAATGCTATAGCTTCCTTTGGAGAATCAAAGAACTTTGGTTGGCAACCACCTTGAAAAACCTTCAAAACAGCTGGATATCTAAAGGTTGCCTTATAACCTTTCTTCCACAACAACTCTTTAGCAGAATTGAATTCCCGTCATTGGAACATAACTTCTTGACTCAAATCTGCATAGAAGAAAACTCGATTATTTTGAATCATCAAGGGTGATTTTCTCTGTTGTGCATTTCTAATAGCCACTCATAAAATTATTTCTCTGTCGTAATAATTCAACCAACGAACCAAAACAGGTCTTGGAATTTGACCTGAAATAGGTCTTCTACGCAAGGCTCTGTGAGCACATTCCAGTATTATATCTTCCGGGAAATGTTCTTGACCCAGCACCTGCGGAATCCATTCAGTAAAAAATTTTCTTGGGTCTGGTCCCTCCATTCCTTCCGGCAAACCAATAATCTTTATATTGTTCCGTCTGGATTGGTTTTCCAAATAATCAATCTTTTTCACCAAATCTTTATTTTGAGTTTGTAAGTCTTTGACCATTTTGTCTTTGACCATTTTGGTCACATCTGAAACATGATCTCGTATTTCGTATATATCTTCTTCACACGAATTAAATTTATCTCTCACTTCAAGCTTAAAAGCTCCAAACTCAGCCATCTGTTGAGAATGTATTTTCACCACAGAGTATTAAACCTAGTACCAAGTTCAGTCATAATCTTGGATAATCCCTGCATTGTATAAGATAATTTAGATTCAAGATTCACAAGAATCTTTTCAATTGGAAGAGATTCTGGCTCAACAGATTCCTGCTTCTTCTGCATAACCAAAGGGTCTTCTTTTGCTTCCTTCATTCTGGTTGCCTTCCTTGTAGTATAGCTGCGTGTGGAAACCCCAGCCACAGCCTCTCCAGCAATGACTGGAGGACGCTGGCCGGGGTTTTCCCCATCCATCAAGTTGTATAGGTTCTTTTATCTCAAAAGGTGCAGTTTGCAGTGCTACCGCTACAGTTGACAAATGCCTTTCCCCAGCCGGTACTTCAACTGATGTTACTACAAGTGGTTCATTCATAACATTGCCGTCAGATATAACTGCACATGTGCGAACCTGAGTAACTCTTTGTTCTAAAGGCTGTTTGGCGCCCTCTTTAGAGGGCTCTACCGATGTAATATTGAACTCTACATCCGAAAGCTGTACCTTTCTCCTGGGATCCATTTCAGGCTGAGTCTCGATGTCTTTCCTGTAGGTAGGCTCCAAAACTTGAACTTTTGGAAAATGTAGTTTTTTGATAATCTGTTGTCGTTTTTTTTGCTCTTTTCCACCAATTTTACCATCATAAGTTAAATTAACAGCACTGAAGTTATCTAAACTTTTAAAGAATTTTAACGGGCATTTCTAGACAAAACATTAAGATAGAGTCAGGAGAGGACTGGAAGGCACGTCTGATCCTTACGCCATCTTGCCACGCCCCCCGTGGCCCTCATCATGCGGAGAAAGGTAAAGACATTACCTGGGACAATAGGATTTGGAGGCGTCCAGAAGGCCAAGGATGCACTGGCCAACACAACACTTGTGGTACACACCAGGCCAGAGACACCCACCACTCTCACAGTAGATGCTTCCTGCACAGCAGTAGGGGGTGCATTGGAGCAATTCATCAAAGGGGAATGGCAGCCCCTGTCCTTCTTTAGCAGACACCTCTGGCCACCTGAACTCAAATACAGCGTCTTTGACTGAGAACAATTGGTGCTGTACCTGGCAGTCAGGCACTTAAGGTAATTTTGGAAGGTAGACAATTCAGTGTCTTCATTGACCAGAAGCCATTAATATTTGCCTTCCATAAAGTGTTAGACCTGTGGTCGGCCAAGCAGCAGCGACTCCTCTCATATGAGTCTGAGTTCACTACAGACATTCAACACATCGTGGGTGACGCACTGCCCCATCCCCGCAATCAAGTCTATCCAGGCCCTGTCCCAGTGAATAGACTACTTAGCCCTCGGCAGGGGACAGCAGGATGACCCTGAGATCCTTGCAAGCAAGACAGCAATGTCCAGGCTCAGGCTGGAGGATGTTAACATCGATCCTGGTAAGTAGACGCTCCTCTGCGACATTCCAATGGCAAACCCCACCTCATCGTGCCGACAGCATTGAGATGGCAGTTTTATGATGAGGTGCACAATCTGACACACCCGGCCATCAGTACTGTCAAAATGGTGGTCAATCGGTTGGTCTTGCTGAGCCTCCAGAAACAGGTTGTCAGTGGGCCAAGGCCTGCACACTCTGCCAGATGACCAAAATACAGACATACGTGAAGGCACCATGCCAGACATTCGAGCCAGCACCACAAGGTTCAGCCATATCTACAATGACATTGTAGGGTCACTACCGGCCTCCCACGGGATGAGTTACCGTCTCACCATGATTGCCTGCTCCATGAGGTTCCCCGAGGCAGTCCAGCTGGCTGACACTACCACTTGTGTCCTCCATTAAATTGGAAGCGGTAATAAATATAAAGGAAAGTTTGATAATAAATAGTCTCGCTTGCAGTTGGGGTACAATGTATTTCTTGAGATCAGAGGAATCCTGGAGCCAAGACAAAGTGATCCTGTGTTTCCCAAGGATTTGATTGAGTTGTTGGGGTAGTTGTAAGTGGAAGGGCCGAAAGGTCTCCTGCTCCTTCCACTGCCTTTGTTTTCTGTCTTGCGATGCTGATTGGGTCCTCCTGTGTGTTCGCTCGCTCGCTGATTGGTTGCTTCAGTTGCGCGAGCCAATGGGTTGATTCGGTGAGGCCGCTATTGGATTGGACGCTGAAGTCAGGGTGGATTGATGGGCGGGTTCGCGGGCTGATTGGCTCTTGCTGTGAGGAGGCGGGACGTTGGCGGCGGCGTCGTCTGATCGGGGTCCGTCGCATCGCCGCGGGCGCGAATGGGATGAAGTTGGCGGCAGCGCCGGGACCTTCCTCAGCCGCGCGGTCCAGGGAAAGCGGGCGACCTGCAGCCCGCCGGGACCCACCCGGGAGTGGCCGGTACCGGCGGGGTGTTTGGGTGGAGCCGAGGCGTCGGTGCAGGGGGCGGGGAGGGGAGGGGGATGAGGGAGAGGGAGGGGGATGGGAGGGGCGGGAGCCCGGAGGGGGCGGGGCAGGTCAAGGAGGGGAGGGGGAGCAGGGCGGGGGCGAGCAGGGCGGGGGCGAGCAGGGCGGGGGCGAGCAGGGCGGGGGCGAGCAGGGCGGGGGCGAGCAGGGCGGGGGCGAGCAGGGCGGGGGCGAGCAGGGCGGGGGCGAGCAGGGCGGGGGCGAGCAGGGCGGGGGCGAGCAGGGCGGGGGCGAGCAGGGCGGGGGCGAGCAGGGCGGGGGCGAGCAGGGCGGGGGCGAGCAGGGCGGGGGCGAGCAGGGCGGGGGCGAGCAGGGCGGGGGCGAGCAGGGCGGGGGCGAGCAGGGCGGGGGCGAGCAGGGCGGGGGCGAGCAGGGCGGGGGCGAGCAGGGCGGGGGCGAGCAGGGCGGGGGCGAGCAGGGCGGGGGCGAGCAGGGCGGGGGCGAGCAGGGCGGGGGCGAGCAGGGCGGGGGCGAGCAGGGCGGGGGCGAGCAGGGCGGGGGCGAGCAGGGCGGGGGCGAGCAGGGCGGGGGCGAGCAGGGCGGGGGCGAGCAGGGCGGGGGCGAGCAGGGCGGGGGCGAGCAGGGCGGGGGCGAGCAGGGCGGGGGCGAGCAGGGCGGGGGCGAGCAGGGCGGGGGCGAGCAGGGCGGGGGCGAGCAGGGCGGGGGCGAGCAGGGCGGGGGCGAGCAGGGCGGGGGCGAGCAGGGCGGGGGCGAGCAGGGCGGGGGCGAGCAGGGCGGGGGCGAGCAGGGCGGGGGCGAGCAGGGCGGGGGCGAGCAGGGCGGGGGCGAGCAGGGCGGGGGCGAGCAGGGCGGGGGCGAGCAGGGCGGGGGCGAGCAGGGCGGGGGCGAGCAGGGCGGGGGCGAGCAGGGCGGGGGCGAGCAGGGCGGGGGCGAGCAGGGCGGGGGCGAGCAGGGCGGGGGCGAGCAGGGCGGGGGCGAGCAGGGCGGGGGCGAGCAGGGCGGGGGCGAGCAGGGCGGGGGCGAGCAGGGCGGGGGCGAGCAGGGCGGGGGCGAGCAGGGCGGGGGCGAGCAGGGCGGGGGCGAGCAGGGCGGGGGCGAGCAGGGCGGGGGCGAGCAGGGCGGGGGCGAGCAGGGCGGGGGCGAGCAGGGCGGGGGCGAGCAGGGCGGGGGCGAGCAGGGCGGGGGCGAGCAGGGCGGGGGCGAGCAGGGCGGGGGCGAGCAGGGCGGGGGCGAGCAGGGCGGGGGCGAGCAGGGCGGGGGCGAGCAGGGCGGGGGCGAGCAGGGCGGGGGCGAGCAGGGCGGGGGCGAGCAGGGCGGGGGCGAGCAGGGCGGGGGCGAGCAGGGCGGGGGCGAGCAGGGCGGGGGCGAGCAGGGCGGGGGCGAGCAGGGCGGGGGCGAGCAGGGCGGGGGCGAGCAGGGCGGGGGCGAGCAGGGCGGGGGCGAGCAGGGCGGGGGCGAGCAGGGCGGGGGCGAGCAGGGCGGGGGCGAGCAGGGCGGGGGCGAGCAGGGCGGGGGCGAGCAGGGCGGGGGCGAGCAGGGCGGGGGCGAGCAGGGCGGGGGCGAGCAGGGCGGGGGCGAGCAGGGCGGGGGCGAGCAGGGCGGGGGCGAGCAGGGCGGGGGCGAGCAGGGCGGGGGCGAGCAGGGCGGGGGCGAGCAGGGCGGGGGCGAGCAGGGCGGGGGCGAGCAGGGCGGGGGCGAGCAGGGCGGGGGCGAGCAGGGCGGGGGCGAGCAGGGCGGGGGCGAGCAGGGCGGGGGCGAGCAGGGCGGGGGCGAGCAGGGCGGGGGCGAGCAGGGCGGGGGCGAGCAGGGCGGGGGCGAGCAGGGCGGGGGGCGAGCAGGGCGGGGGCGAGCAGGGCGGGGGCGAGCAGGGCGGGGGCGAGCAGGGCGGGGGCGAGCAGGGCGGGGGCGAGCAGGGCGGGGGCGAGCAGGGCGGGGGCGAGCAGGGCGGGGGCGAGCAGGGCGGGGGCGAGCAGGGCGGGGGCGAGCAGGGCGGGGGCGAGCAGGGCGGGGGCGAGCAGGGCGGGGGCGAGCAGGGCGGGGGCGAGCAGGGCGGGGGCGAGCAGGGCGGGGGCGAGCAGGGCGGGGGCGAGCAGGGCGGGGGCGAGCAGGGCGGGGGCGAGCAGGGCGGGGGCGAGCAGGGCGGGGGCGAGCAGGGCGGGGGCGAGCAGGGCGGGGGCGAGCAGGGCGGGGGCGAGCAGGGCGGGGGCGAGCAGGGCGGGGGCGAGCAGGGCGGGGGCGAGCAGGGCGGGGGCGAGCAGGGCGGGGGCGAGCAGGGCGGGGGCGAGCAGGGCGGGGGCGAGCAGGGCGGGGGCGAGCAGGGCGGGGGCGAGCAGGGCGGGGGCGAGCAGGGCGGGGGCGAGCAGGGCGGGGGCGAGCAGGGCGGGGGCGAGCAGGGCGGGGGCGAGCAGGGCGGGGGCGAGCAGGGCGGGGGCGAGCAGGGCGGGGGCGAGCAGGGCGGGGGGGGGGGGAGGGAACCGCCTGTTTGCCCCAGGTACCCAAGTCCCCTCTCTGTGTGTGTTAGCTTCCTCCTGCCCTCCACCCCCACAATTTAATGGTCCCATTTCTGACCTTCTCTTCCTCATCTTTCTTTGATGAAGGGACAAACCCACAATGTGTTTGATGTCTCTTTCTCTTTGCTCTATGTCTGTTTGACCTGCTGACTCTCTCTAACCCTGTGGCTTTACCCCCTCATCTTTCGCTGGTTGAACCCAATGGAGCTGGAAGAGCTCAATTTGTGAAGGGTTGTATCTGGATTTGAGTCGTTTGACACCATGTCGATTTCTTTAAATTGTGGCAAAAGCAACTGAAGGATTTCAAAACCTCGTCATCGGTCCTCTTTCAAACTCGTCTGAATTTCTTGGATGAAAAATCATTGCTCTGAAACTTACTCTGCGAGAGTTTATTTTCCTCTCTTGCAGGGAGGTTTCAGAATCTGTTCCACATGATGAATCTGTTGTCTTTTCAAAGAGTCAGTGGAGTGGCTATTTTCTTCCACCAAGATTTCATCAACTCAGTCAAGGGCTGAACTAAGTCTCCATTTAAAAATGGTTATGTTGCAAATGCAAGATTACTTTGGCTTAATTCATCAAAAGTGACCATTTCCACGGTCTCAACGAGGCTGCTCTCTTGATCTCAAAGAGATGGTTAGAAATGGTCTTCCTCCATCAAAATCCACTTGTTACTCCTGGTGAAAGGAGAAGACGATGTATCTGTACCTTCTCTGATGACTGTACCTTCAATCCTCTCTTCCCCACAGCATGGACAACATCTTCTGCCTCTCATTTGTAATGTTTCTCCAGAATGGCTCATCCCATGACACGTGCCGTCATTTCTGCCTTTGAAGTCCATTCAGCCTCTTCAAAAGTATGAATCATGAGCCAATGGACTCCAGCCTTGAATCAAGAACTCGCTTATTCGAACAGTTGCCATCTCTCAGCACTCTATTGACTTAGTTTCAATTTTAAGAACACAGATAATCAACAGATGGTCTCTCGATTTGATCAGCAGTCTTTCCTGATGACACAAATTCTTCCGTTTTTAATAAAGCAAACACTCCAGTATCTCAAGGACCATCATGAAGGTTTTCCTCTTTCGGTTTCAGATGCTGAATGAGCAGACGTTTCATCTGTGTACATGGCTTGCCTTCTGGCATCTCAAAGGATTGTGTGTGTGACCCTGAATCCAACCCACAAAATAACTTGATAATATATATAAACTATTGTAACTTTAAAGATTAATATTCGCACAAAATAGTCCATGATAATTCACAGGACAATGGCATCTTCAAACAATAATTTTAATTGGTAAAGATTAATAACAACACTTTTTACTTCACTCTAACTCCACTCTGCACAAATATATATGTGTGTGTGTGTGTGTGTGTGTGTGTGTGTGTGTGTGTGTCAAAACCAAAACCATTCCAATTCAGGCAGTGTCCATCTTTTTTTCTTCCTACAGTCGACAATCATCTCCTTGGTTTTGGTGGCATTGAGTGCGAAGTTGTTGTTGGTCCATGATTGAACCCTGCTTTCAATCTCCCTCCTGAATGCTGACTCGTTGCCCTCCTCATGCAGCTCATGACTGTGCTATCGTCAGTGAATTTGTAGATGGTGTCGTCATACCAAGCCATGCAGCTGTAGATGTAAAGCGAGTCGAGCAGGGGTGAAATATGCAACACTCTGGTGTTTGGGAGCTAATGGAGATTTTGGAAGAGTTGTTCTTGCCAATCCACACTAATTGGGGCCTGGAGATGAAGAAATTCTGGATCCAATTGCACAGTATGTTATGGAGTCCCAGGACTTTGGAATTTGCTCATCATCTTTGATGGGAGGATGGTTTGGAATGCCAGACTCGAGTCAGTAAAGAGCATTCTGATGGATGCACCTTTGTCGTCTGGGTGTTTCAGGGTTTTGGCAGAGCCAGTGAAGATGGCATCTGCCATAGGTCTGGTACTGCATTAACCAAATTGGAATCGATCCATGTCGCCCCTTGGACAGGAGCTGATGTACTTCAACACCAGCCCCTCAATCCACCTCATCACTGGATGTGAGTGTCACTCGTCAATCATCATTTAGGCAGGTTACCCCACTCTTTGGAACTGGTATGTTTGATGCCTATTTGAAACAGGTGGGTGCCACACCCTGTCAGAGTGAGATGTTGAAGATATCCATGGCCAGTTGGTCAACACACGTTATCATTCCTCATCTGGGTTCTCCATCCAGGCTTGATCCTTTCCTTTGATTCACTCTCCTGAAGGCAGCCCATGTTGTCATCTTTGGTTACTGATAGCAGCGGATCATCAAGAGATGTAGGGGGGGCGGTGTGCAGTGGTTCTTCCCTGTACTAGTGGTCATATCAGGTGTAGAAGGCATTGAGTTTATGTGGAGTGAGGCTTTGCCGCCTCCCACTGCACCAGATTTGTTTATGCAGCACTTTATGTCATTTAGGCCCCTGTCACAGCTGACGGGTATCCTTTGTTGTTTCCATTCTCGTGTGAATCTCCACCATCTGCGAGATGGGTTTCCATGGTTCGTATTGGCTCCTTGTGTATCTGTATCTCCAAACTGTGATTTGGCTCTCAGCAATTTCTGGATATTGTTGTTCATCCAGGATTTCTGGTTGAGAAAATCCCCTGAACAATTTGGTGGGGACACCCTCGTCCACAGCTGTTTTGATAAATTTCGCTATGGTCCTGGTACAGTGATTCAGTTTCTCAGGTGAGTTCTTGAACACGATCCAATCCAGGAACTCTAGGCAGTCCTGCAGCTGGCTTCCCCTCCCGTGACCACCTTCTTGTTGTCCTGATCTTGTAAGTGTTGTTAGCAATTTTAGGCCCCATTTCTAAGAGAGGATGTGATGGCCCAGAGGTGGTTTACAAGAAGGATCCTGTGGATTAGAGGAATAATGTTTGAGGAGCATTTGATGGCTCTGGGCCTGGACTTGCCTGAGTTTAGAAGGATGAGGCAGGACCTCATTGAAATCTTATGAATAGTGAAAGGGCTGGATAGAGAGGATTTTGCCAGGAGTGGGAGAGTTTAGGACCAGTGGGCACAACCTCATAATAAAAGGATGTCTGCTTAATACGGAGATGGAGAAACCTTTTCATCGAGAGAAGTGATTTTCAAACTCCCCCCCCCCACTCCCCAGCTCATATTTTACTTAATCCCTATGCCAGAAGTGCTCTGTTAGTAGAGGATTACTTAAAGTGGGATGTGAGTGGAAAGAAAGTTTGAAAACCACTTTTTTAATCGTACCTCATTGACTTGTTCTGTGCATGGTTTCATAACTCCCGAGGAAATGGGCCAATGACAATTTTTCTCAAGCAAAATATTTCCTTCACAATTGTGTCCACTGCAGTCTTTCTCAGCCTTTTTCCCATTCATATTCCACTTTAAGCAATTTCTTACTCATTTTTTGACACTCCAAGGAATAAAGTCCCAACCTGTTCAACCTTTCCCTGTAGCTCAACTCCTGAAGATCTGGCAGCGTCTTAGTAAATCTTCTCTGCACTCTTTCAATCTTACTAATACCCTTCCTGTAGCTTGGCGACCAGAACTGCACAGAATACTCCAAATGTGGCCTCACCAACATCTTATACAACCTCACCATAACTTCCCAACTCCTATTTTCAGTATGTTAATTAATAAAGGCCAAGATGACAAAAGATGTCTTTAGAACCCTGTCTTCCTTCCGAGCAGACGACGCCGCCGCCAACATCCCGCCTCCTCACAGCAAGAGCCAATCAGCCCATGAATCCGCCCATCAATCCAACCTGACTTCAGCGTCCAATCCAATAGCGGACACACCGAATCAACCCATTGGCTTGCGCAACTGAAGCAACCAATCAGCGAGCGAGCAAACACACAGGCGCACCCAATCAGCATCGCAATACAGAAAACAGAGGCAGTGGAAGGATCAGGAGACCCTTCAGCCCTTCCACATCCAACTAGCCCAACAACTCAATCAAATCCTTGGGTTTTATAAGATCTCTTGGTCCTGGCTCCAGGATTCCTCTGATCTCAAGAAACACATTGTACCCCAACTGCAAAGGAGACTATTTATTATCAAACTTTCCTTCATATTTATTACCATTTTCAGGGAATTATTTAACTCTGCTTTATCCCTTGCTGCCGATTTCTTTAACTTCACTGTTCAATTTCGTAATGTTGGCTTCTGAACTATTTTATTGTGCCCCTTGATCTAGAGAATTCTGGCAGAGCAAAACAATTTTGTTTTCTTTTGTCAGGTCAAATTTTGTCACATTGATCCAAAAACAAGTATTTTCACCATTCCTTCATTTCAGATTCTCTGCAGCTGTCGTATTGTACCTCACAGTGACGACATCATGTTCGTCTTGTTTATCCTTTATCCCTCCATCCAGACAGATGTGTTGATCAAAGAGTGGACTCCACTCATCCAGCACCACTGCTATTTCTGCTGCTCGGGCTTTTGATCCCACGTATTCATTTTGTTATTTCCCCTCTTCTTTTTCTCAGCAAAGAGAATCAGGTTTATTTGAAAATCTTTCTGAATCCCAGTGAAAGGTTATCGACCTGAAGGTTTTAACTCCAATTATTTTTACAGTAGATGACCTGCTGAGTATTTTCAGCATTGAGTTTTTATTTTATTGCCTTGGTGTATTACTGAGTGCTTTGAATAGGAGAAGAAATGTGGGTTGGGTTAAGTGGAGATGTCTCGATCATGGAGTGGGTTGAGAAAAATAGACATAAAAGGGAAGGGTGCATGGAAATAGTTAATTCATCTTTTGAAATTGTTTTTTGAGCTATGATTGTTATCTGATGTACGCGCAGTGTTCAGAATTAAAAATTTATTGTGATGAATATGTCACAATATTTGTAGTTTTGTGGCAGCAATATAGGGGAAAATATTGTTCTAAATTACATTTTAAAAAAAGAAATCCATTTGTGCAAAATGAAGAGTAAGTGAGGGAGTATCTGTGGTTCCTTGTCCATTCAGAAATCTGATGGCAGAAGGAGAGAAGCTGCGTTTGTACAATTGGGCGTTCATCTTGAGGCTCCTGGACCTGTTTCCCTAGTGATAGCAGGGTGAAGAATGCCTGGCCTGGGTGGTGAGGGTCCTTGAGGATAGAGGTTGTTTTCTTGAGACTCCACCTCTTGGAGAAATCGTTAATACATGGGCAAAGGATGAATGGGGAAAAGTTTAGGGGAAACAGGAGTGGGAACTTCTCTACGCAAGGTGGTGGGAGAGTGGAACAAGCTGCCAGCTGCATCAGGAAATGTGAGCTCAATGTTAGCATTGAAGAATTTGGGATACAAGGGGGATGGAGGGCGATGAACTGGATGCTTGTCAGTGGGACGAGGCAGAATAAGAGTTTGGCACAGACTAGAAAAGCTAAAGGGCCTGTATCGGTGCTGTAATGTTCTGTGAATCTATGGAGTGATGCACTTGGTCGTACATCTGCAACCCGACAAAACTACCATGGTGTCTGCACAAAAACACACAATATGCAGCACATAATGACCACATGAATAATCTAAATAAATAAATGTAGTGGGCCAAGAGGGCGCACAGCCCACATTGTGAACCGTCGCTGACACGGTTCTCCGACGTCGCGCAAAACCATAAAACAGACAGCTGGGTACTCACCCACTTAATGGATCACATGCACATGGTGCTGCATGCCGAGGAATGGCATGTTGATCTGTGGAGTTGCCTGCAGGTAGGTACAGGACATTCACAGTGCTTAATTTAAACCTGCTGGTCCCATGGATCGATAGCAAACTCTTAATGATGTCTCACCATGTCTCATGGAACCAGGCACATTTAACCATTTAACAGTTTACAACATGGAAACAGGCCATATCGGCCCTTTGAGTTTGCGCTGGTTCACTTGAACAACTCACGAGTTCCCCCCCACCACTCTCCATCCATATCCCTCCAACCCTCTCATATCCATGTACACATGGATGAAGGCCAGTTTGCCATATGCCTTCTTAACCACCCTGTCTACCTGGGAATCCACCTTCAATGAACTCTGTACCATAACTCCAAGATCCCTCTGTTCCTCTGCATTCCTCAACGCCCTCCCTAAACTGCATATGTCTTATTTTGGTTATTTTTTTCCGGAATGCAGCAGCTCACACTTGTCAACATTAAATTTCATCTGCCATCTTTCAGTCCACTTTTCCAAACAAACCAAATCCTGTAATCCAAGAAAACCTTCCTCACTATCCATTTTTCCCCCTATTTTTGTATCATCTGCATATTTGCTTACCCAATTAACCATCCCCTCATCCAAATCATGAATATAAATGATAAACAACGAGACCCAGCACTGATCCCTGAGGCACACCTCTCATCACAGGCTTCCATCCTGACTCTCTGCTGTCTATCTTACAGCCACCTCTCAACCCATCTCACTATCTCTGTATTAATCCCTAGTGACTGAACCTTTCTAACTAACCTTGCGTGCGGAACTTTATCAAAAGCCTAACTAAGATCCAAAGAGATCACGTCAACCGCCCTACCTTTATCCATTTTTCTTGTCACCTCTTCAAAAAACTCAAGGTTTGTCAAACGTGAATTTCCTTTCACAAACCCATGCTGGGTGCTACTGATCAATCCCTGCCTATCCAGATATTTGTACATACTATCTCGAAGAAAACCCTTGAACTTTTGGTCTTGCCTTTCAGCCAGACTGGAACATAATGATCCTGTACTCTCAAAATCTCACCTTTTAATACCCTCCAATTTTCCTCTACATCCTTTCCGGCAAAAAAATCAGCCCACACAACTCTCTGCAAATCTCATCTCATTTCTTCAAATACGGCCTTCCCCCACTCGAAGACCTTCGACTTTGAACCTGACCTATCCCCTTCTATAATTAAACTAAAGCTAATGGACCCATGATCACAAGATCTGAAGTTCTCCCCAACACTCACTCAGCCACCTGCCCCATTTCATTCCCCAACCACAGATCGAACATTGCCCCCCCTCTTATGGGCATCTCCACATACTGCTGCAAAAAGCAGTCCTGAACACGTTGTATGAACTCTAAGCCATCCTGCCCTCCCACTGACTGTGTTTCCCAATTGATGTTATGAGAATTGAAATCCCCAACCAACACCACCCTATTCCTACTGCACATTCCAGCTAATTCCTTGCACATTTGCTCTTCAAGTTCTCCCTTCCCATTTGGCGGCCCATAATATACCCCTATAATAGTAACTTCAGCCTTCTTATTTTTTAGTTTTACCCACACTGCCTCCCTCGATGAGACCTCCAGTCTCTTGCCTGAGCACCGCTGTAATATCTTCCCTGACAAGTAATGCGGTTTATAAAAGAAGTCTGTAAAGTTTGAATAAAGCAGTCTTGTGTTGACTAACGTGGGTATGTATATGACTTTAGTAGCTGTACCAAAGTTGCCGCCAGAAATGGTGACCCCACGAATGCAAGATTCAGCCGAAGCTTGAATCTCCAGTGATCATGGACACAACAACAGCAGATGCCGCCACCACGGCTGCAGTTAAACCAGGTTCTGCCTATTTCTCCTGGAATTGACTAGACATGAGCTTTTAAATATGGAGGGCCTGAGTGACAGGGATCCATCTGATCTAATGAATGAGATGCTCGTATTAGCAGATGGTCATTCTGATTGTTTACTTTTTGAGACTCTATTCCTGTCCAAACTCCCAGGTCGTGTCGCAATACCAATCGTTAACATGGATTCCTGCCATCCCCATGATGTAGCATGGGAGGCTGACAGGCTCAATCATTCTCCAACGCAAGTGTCTGCTCACAAACAGCCTCTTTGATCAGTAGATCCATCTACCGTGTCCTACAAGCCTCCTATATCTGCAATTCCGTCAAAGAAGGATCAACCTACTGATGGGCACCAAGAATGGTGTTTTTACCATCTCCAATGGGGAAAAAAGCCCATAAAAAGCCATTTACCTATTAGAGAAAAAAGGCAGGAAATGAAAAGGCCGGCTGCCAGTCGGGGCCTCAGCATCTGGCACAAGTACTGACCGGCCTATTGTATCTTCAAGACGACGCTAGTAAGTGCAAATATCCAACCAACCTATTTTGAAAAAAAAACATAAATAACAACACCTGGCTCTTCAAGCAGCAAATGGTGCTACAATTCCCTGCTTTAGCAAAGGACAGGTCACGATTTGGAAAGGAGGTGTGACATTCCGTTGGAATTGCGTATTGTCTTCCGTTGCACAGGTCATTTTGGGTGCAAATTTTTGAAGGTCCTATGATTTGCCAGTAGACGTGAAGTGGAGGAAATTGGTCTTTCCACCACTTTGAAACCATACCCACTGGTATGCAGCAAAGGGAGAATTTCCTACCTCGGGATGCATACCCCGCACAAAGATGCGTATGCTGTCCTGCTCAATGAATTTCCCATCATTATCTCCTAATTTCAACACCTCCAAAACAGACAAGGGTGTGTCCCATTACCCTCTCCCTCATATGCAAGATTTCGCTGCCCATCTGCACATTTTCCATGTTTTCTCCAAAGTTGATCTTGTCAAGGGATACCGTCAGATCCTGGTCTATAAGGATGACATTGTTACCCCTTTCAGGCTTTTTGAATTTCTTAAAGATACCATTTGGGCTGAAGAATGCCGCTCAAACTTTCCAACATCTTATAGATGCTTTGGGCAGAGTTCACTTCCATCTACTTGGATGACGTCCTCAAATCCAGTCAAACTGAACAGGATATAACCAACTGCATTTAGGCTGTCTGTTCCAATGGCTGCAGGAATTCCAATCAACCATAGCAAATGTCAATTTGGCAAGTCCACCATCGACTTCCTGGGACACAAGATCATGGTCAATGGTGTCTTTCCCTTAACCATCAAGGTAGAGGCAGTCTGTGCTTTTCCAACACCTACCACGGTTCAGGGCCTGCAGAAATTCTTGGGCATGAAAAACTTCTGTCACCGATTCATTCCAGCAGCTGCTGACATTCTTCGACCATGGTTTCCAATCCTCACCACAAAGCACAGGGATGATCCCTGGACAACAGAGGCAGAGGTTGAGTTTGCAATGCCAAAGACGCTTTAGTCAATGCAGCAATGCTTCCCCCATCCTAACCCCAACACTTCCTTGACATTTAGTCCTGATGCCTCGAGTACGGCCCTGGGTGTGGTTCTTGAGTAGTACGTCGATGGCCATTGCCAACTCCTCGTGTTCTTTTCCTGACATCTTTGGCCATTGGAGATGAAATATCGTGCATTATATCAAGCCACATGGCACTTCTGATTAGTTTTGGAGGGTCGGCATTTCACTCTGTTCACAGAGTGAACAGGAATACAGTACGGCCATTACTAACCTGGACATACAGCAGGGGGCGACACAGCTGGGTGGCCAACCTTACTTTGTGACATGTCTTTGGGCTACACTCGACCAGTGATTCCACCATCTTTGAGTCAACGTCTTTTTGACCAGATACACAGCTTGTCTCATCCATCCATCAGAACATCTTTCAAGCTCATGTCAAATAAATATGTATGGCACGGTCTGAAAAAAGGTGTCACACAATGGGTCTGCACATGTATCTCCTGCCAGACTGCCAAAATTCAGCGGCACACTAAGGCACCTCTTCAACCTTTCCTGGCGGTATGCAGGCGGTTGGAACACGTGCATGTGCACCTGCTTGGACCATTGCCAGTATCTCACAACATGAGAAACATTCTAACAGTCGTAGAACATTTCGCACGCTGGCCAGTGGCCGTCCCTTTGACATCCAGTGACACTGAGACAAAGGCCAGAGCATTCATCGTCAATTGGATGGCTAGATTTGGTTTCCCGACCCACATTTCTTCAGATCGCGGAACACAATTCACCCACGGTCCAACGGCTTTGTGGAATGTTTCCACCGGCAACTGAAGTCCGCACTTAAGGCCCAACTCACCGGTCTCAATTAGGTTGATGAGTTGCCCTGGGTTCCATTGGGAGTGCGCACGGCTCCAAAAGGAAGATAGGTCTGCATTGTCCGAAGAGATGGTTTATGGTACGGTCCTTACAGTTTCATTGGACTTTCACAACCAACTCTGATCTGAACATCCTTCAGCAGATCCGACATGGTGTCGCGATCAGCAAACCTTTTCCTAACCACTGGCTTGGATCCCCTAAACAGAATGTTCCCCCACCACTCCTGGATACTGATTTTGTTTTTATCCCAGGAGTCCCGTTACAATGACCGTATGAGGGCCCTTTCCACGTGGTGAAGATAGATGGGTTCTTTATACTTTGGACATTGGTGGGAATTCACAGCTGTTTAGTGTGGACAGACTCAAGCCTGCTTCACCTCTTCAGTGCCCCCAGCCCAGACGGCGAGGGGGTCCACCTAAGGTGCATGCAGCTGGTGGTTTAGTTTCTGGCGACGGTTCTGGGTGAGGATGGGGGGTTGGTGTAGCAGCTGTCTACTAGTGGGCCGAGTGGGCAAGGTTCTTTGGTGGGTGCGTGAAATCATAAGGCAGAGAGCTGGGTACACATCCATTTAATTGACAAACCTCGCGTGGTGCTGCGTGCCAAAGAATGGAATGCTGATCTGTGGATTCTCCTGCCGGAAGGCGCAGAACATTCACAGGGTCCCGTGGATCGGCAGCAAACTCATAATGATGTCCCACCTTGACCCATGGAGCCCGGGACAAGCTGTAAATAAAAGAAGCCTGCAAAGTCTGTTTTAAGCAGTCTTGTGTTGACTAATCTGGTGTATGTGTGTTCCTTTAGTAGCTCTATCAAAGTAGCTGCTACATATATAAATATTTTGGATGATTATCCCACTTACAAGATACCCGTCTCACACCCTGTGGGAAGAAGCTATTCCCCAGCCTGGCAGTCCTGATTTTGATGATGGACATGGTTAAAGATGCTGTGCACTGCATGGTCATGGTCTTTGCACAATTCCGTGAGCCCTATTTGAACAACACTCCCACTAATGTCATCGTCAGAAGAAAAGGATACCCCAGTAATCCTCAGAACTCTTTGCATCATTCCTGTCTGATGCTTTACAGCTACTGGACCATCCAATGATGCAGCCAGACAGGAGACTCAACTGTGCTCCTGTAAAATCTCAAGATGAGAGCTGTTGGCCTAGACTTCCTCAGTCTCCTTGGGAAGTGTAGGCACTTCCTGACAAATAAGGAGGTGTGATTGTTTTGTGTATTAATACATGTGCTGTATGGATGGGAATTTTACGTGATTGTATTGTCTATTCTTGCTCTTTAACAATCTTTAGTGGATAGAAGTAGTCATTGTACTTTAGGATGTACAATCATGTACAGATTATCTTTAAATAGCCATTTGTCCCAGATGTCTATTCAGTCCAAGAATACTTTCAATCACAGGCAGATTTTAATCAATAACCCCATTCATTCTGCAATAACTGCCGCTTAATTTTGCCAGTTGTTCAATGGCAAGCTATATGGGGAAAACACCATGTCGACTCTTCTACCTTAAAGGAGTGATTATATTCAAATGGGCAGTGGAAACAATGAAATCAGTCAGAGGTGAGTCGCTGCTTAAAATTAGAAACATTCGTGTTCATGCTATAGAGTTTAAGGCTGCCCAGGAGGAATATAATGTGTTTTCTTTAAGATTTTTTACCCTCACCCTGGCGAAGGATGGGGCCAACAGACATGTTGCTGGAAGGGTTTGAGAATTGATATGGTAGGTCACAGGAATCTCAAGTTTAGATCCACAGAGCGCATGTGTTCAGCAAAATGGCCTCCCAGTCTGTATTTGGTCTTGCTGATATCGAGGTCAACTGAGTCAACCAAATGTAGGAGATTAAGTTGGATGGGGTGCATGTGAAACACTGCCTCAACTGGAAGGTCTGATTGTGGCCTTGGATGGAGGTGAGAGGATAGGAAGGGACAAGTTTGGCAATTTCTGCGGTTTCAATGGGAAGTGCATCAGGTGGTGGTGGGTGGAGAGGAAAGTGCCGTCGAGGGAGTCACAGAAAGATGTGCCCCTGTGAAAAGAGGATCTGAGTGGAGCAGGTTAGAGGATGGTGCTGAAGTTGGAAGTGTTCAAGGTTAACGTGTCAGATGTGGCAGCTGATGGGTGGTAAGTGAGAAACCTGAGGGATTCTGTCCTTGTTTGGCTGGAGAGGAGGTGGGGTAAGGGCAGAAAGAGAATTGGAGGTACGGGTGCAGATTTTATCAAAGACAGTATGGGGGAAACTGCATTTATTGAAGAAATAAGACATTTTGGGTGTCCTGGAGTAGAAGACCTCATCTTGGGACTGTTACAGGCCCAGAGGACCCCAAAACCTAGCAGCAATAGGAAATCACCAAGACAAAGCGATACTTTAACAAATGTTGTTTTTAATTGTCCAGGCCTTCCAGCATTTGAAATGCCTCTGAGGTCCCCCTTATCCTTCTGTACTCCAACTAGTACAGTCAAAGAGTCGACAATTGGTCCTCATACACTCACCCTTTCATTCCTGATATCATTCCAATAAATCATCTCTGACCTTCTCCAACACCAACACATCTTTTCTCAAATACAGCACCCAAAACTCTAATTCTGATTGAATGGAAGGGGAATTCTCCAACGACACAAACACAACAGTTAAATGATATTATGTTTTGTTGATATTTACAAAAAATTATTGAAGAGTCAATTAATAATTTGTAAAAGATGCCGGGTCCTTTTTTGGACTATTATCATAACCGGAAGCTTGGTGCTGTGTTACGAGACCAGAGGATCCTAAAACTAACCAGCAATAGATATTCACCAAGACAAATGGTTACTGAAACAAAAATTGATTTTAATTATCTTTAAACGTGAACACGGATTTACATTTTAACTTATCATTGTTTTACTACTTTAACTTAATTTACTTAACTTACCCCACTTCTAATTCTAAGTGCACGTGTGTTTAAGTTCAGAAAAGTTCTTTGGTTCATAGTCCAATCTCACTTCTCATTCCTCCAAGTCCACTTGTTGCAGGCCTTTCTTATACTGTGGACAGAATTGAACATGTATATAGTTTACCAGGCTTTGGTGCTCGAAAGGTAAATGATTACCACTCAGGAAGGTTCTTGTTGGTTTTCGGAGAGAGGTGTGTTGTTCAGGGAAGTATTACGGTGTTTTTGACTCAACGTACCTGCATCTGAATTCCATTATCTCTTCAAAAAAGTTCTGATAGCTTTAGCATGGAGCAGACCTGAACCAGGACTTTGCAGGTAGTTAAGGGAGTGTGTGGGCAGAGTTTGTTCTGGACCAACAATCTCACCAAATGACACTGCTTGAAATCAAGATTCAAACCATTTTGAGGAATACAACAAGAATTGTTCAACAAGAGCCTGGTGTTCCCTGAGGTGTTTTCTTTCAATACTTGAAATGATTTTTTTTTTAAAAACCCCGATAATATTCCTGATACAGATCTTTGTATTTAACTTGCAGGTTGCTATCTGTTGTTAACTTGGAGGCCTTTAATGGGGTGACTGAGTGGAATCTTTGCTTGAACCAAGCAGTTCTCTTGCAATTTTCCAGCTGTAGAATGTGTTGCAGTTGCTTGCAAGTTTAGCAAGTGGGATTATGATGTGAAATTGCAAGTCACAGCGTCATTTTTGTTTTTGAAAATGCAGATGTGAAAATTTCCTTAAGTTTACAGAGGAGACGTTGGGTCAAGCTGAGAAGACAGAGTTGGATGCCCATTTGGCGAATCGGCTGGGCAAAGCAGAAAGCACAAAACGAGGGACTGAAAAAATAATGAAGCAGACTGAAGTGACATTGAACCCAAACCCAGGTAAAGAATTTAATTTTGTGCTGTGTACTTAAGAGATCAAATGATTTGGGCTTTTAGTGGTGACCTATTTAAATGAAAAAACTCTGATTAGAATTGAAGTTTATGGAATGTTTGGAAGTTACCACAAAAAAATGGAGCATATAAATTAGATGTTGTAATTAAGATAAATGAACAATACAATGAGCCTGGTGTCACAGTATCTGACACAGTTTATTGTACATTACTGTTAAACATTCTCCCAACTGTGAACCTGGTGTCACAATATCTGACACAGTTTATCGTACATTACTGTTAAACCTTTTCACTGCTGTGAAGCCAATGTCACAGTAACGATCTCAGTCGTCCATACATCAGCATTAAACCTCTCTCCACTCTGAATCTGGTGTCACTTTGCCTGCCACTTTTTATTTTACATCACCGTTAAACCTTATTCAAATTGTGAACCTGGTGTCACAGTATCTGCTACAGTTTATTGCACATTACTGTTAAGCATTCTCCCCAATGTGAACCTGGTATCACAGTATCTGCTACAGTTTATTGTACATCATGTTAAACATTCTCCCCACTGTGAACCTGGTGTCACAGTATCTGACAGAGTTTTTTTTTTGAATTTTTTATTTTTCACACTATAAACCACATTGATCAAGATACATACATTTTCCTTTTCAAATATATACAGTGTCGTTTTCTCCCCCTCCTCCCTCTTTCCATCCCACCCTCCCTACCTCCCCTCCCATTCATTTAAAGTTCAGAATCTAAGATACATTAAACCCGTCAAACAATGTTGTCACTCAATAAAAATAAACAAGAAATTCCACTCAGTCAATTCTTTTCATTCTCTTCTCCTTCTGTCTCCTGTATGTTTTCTCTATTATGTTTCATGTATAGCTCCCATATTTGTTCAAATATTGTAATATTATTTCTTAAATTATATGTTATTTTTTCTAATGGAATACATTTATTAATTTCTATATACCATTGTTGTATTCTCAAGTTATCTTCTAATTTCCAGGCTGACATAATACATTTTTTTGCTACAGCTAGGGCTATCCTAACAAATCTTTTTTGTGCACCATCCAAATCAAGTCCAAATTCTTTGTTTTTTTATGTTACTTAGGAGGAAGATCTCTGGGTTTTTTGGTATATTGCTTTTTGTGATTTTATTTAATATCTGGTTTAGATCTTCCCAAAATGTTTTAACTTTTTCACATGTCCAGATTGCATGAATTGTTTTTCCCATTTCCTTTTTACAGCAAAAATATCTGTCAGATACTGTTGGGTCCCCTTTATTTAACTTTTGAGGTGTAATGTATAGCCTGTGTATCCAGTTATATTGTATCATACGTAACCTCGTATTTATTGTATTTCTCATAATTCCTAAGCATAACTTCTCCCATGTTTCCTTCTTTATCTTTATGTTTAGATCTTGTTCCCATTTTTGTTTAGTTTTACCATTTGTTTCCTCATTCTCCTTTTCTTGTAATTTAATATACATGTTTGTTATAATTTTTTTGATTATCATTGTGTCTGTAATCACATATTCAAAATTACTTCCCTCTGGTAACTTCAGACTGCTTCCCAATTTGTCCTTCAAGTAGGATTTCAGTTGGTAGTATGCCAACACTGTATCGTGAGTTATATTATATTTATCCTTCATTTGTTCAAAGGATAATAATTTATTTCCTGAAAAGCAATTTTCTATTCTTTTGATCCCTTTTTTCTCCCATTCTCTAAAGGAAAGGTTATCTATTGTAAAAGGGATTAGCTGATTTTGCGTCAGTATTAGTTTTGGTAGTTGGTAATTTGTTTTATTCCTTTCTACATGAATCTTCTTCCAAATATTGAGTAGATGATGTAATACTGGAGAATTCCTAAGTTGTACCAATTTTTATTCCCATTTATATAATATATGTTCGGGTATCTTCTCCCCTATTTTATCTAGTTCTAATCTAGTCCAATCTGGCTTTTACCTTGTTTGATAAAAATCTGATAGGTATCTTAATTGTGTGGCTCTATAATAATTTTTAAAGTTTGGCAGTTGTAAGCCTCCTTGTTTATACCATTCTGTTAATTTATCTAGTGCTATCCTCGGTTTCCCCCCTTTCCATAAAAATTTCCTTATTATTTTCTTTAACTCCTTGAAGAATTTCTCCATCAAGTGTATTGGCAATGCCTGAAATAGGTATTGTACCCTTGGGAAAATGTTCATTTTAATACAGTTTATCCTTCCAATTAGTGTTAGTGGCAAGTCTTTCCAATGCTCTGAGTTGTCCTGTAATTTTTTCATTAGTGGATAATAATTGAGTTTATATAGATGGCCGAGGTTTTTATTTATTTGTATACCTAGGTATCGTATTGCTTGCTTTTGCCATCTGAATGGTGATTCTTTCTTAAATTTTGAGAAATCCACATTATTCATTGGCATTGCTTCACTTTTATTTGCATTAATCTTGTATCCCGACACTTCTCCATATTCTTTCAATTTCTTCTGTAATTCTTTTATTGATATTTCTGGTTCTGTTATGTATACTATAACGTCATCTGCAAATAAACTGATTTTATATTCCTTGTCTTTTATTTTTATCCCTTTTATTTTATTTTCTGTTCTTATCAATTCTGCTAGTGGTTCTATAGCTAACGCGAACAATAAGGGTGATAGTGGGCATCCCTGCCTTGTTGATGTGCTTAAGTAAAATTGCTTTGATATATATCCATTTACTGTCACTTTCGCCAATGGTCCTTTATATAATGCTTTAATCCAATTAATATATTTCTCTGGTAAACTGAATTTTTGTAATATTTTGAATAAATAATTTTATTCTACTCTGTCAAAGGCCTTCTCTGCGTCTAAAGCAACCGCTACTGTTGGAGTTTTATTTCTTTCGACTGCATGAATTAAGTTAATAAATTTACAAATATTGTCTGTTGTTCGTCTTTTTTTAATAGATCCAGTTTGGTCTAGATTTACTATTTTTGGTACATAGTCGGCTAATATGTTTGCTAATAGTTTAGCTATTATCTTATAATCTGTGTTAAGTAAAGATATTGGTCTATATGACGCTGGTGCGAGTGGATCTTTCCCTGTCTTTGGTATTACTGTAATTATAGCAGTTTTGCATGAATCTGGTAAGCTTTGTTTTTTATAAATTTGGTTGATTACTTCCAGGAGGGGAGGAATTAATAAATCTTTAAATGTTTTTTAGAATTCTATTGGGAATCCATCCTCTCCTGGTGTTTTATTATTTGGTAGTTTTTTTATTATCTCTTGTATTTCTACTATTTCAAATGGTTCTGTTAATTTACTTTGTTCCTGTATTTGTAATTTCGGTAGTTCAATTTTAGTTAAAAATTCATCTATTTTGTCTTCTTTCCCTTCGTTTTCAGTTTGGTATAATTGTTCGTAGAATTCTTTGAAGTTTTCATTAATCTCTGTTGGATTATATGTGATTTGTTTGTCTTTTTTCCTTGATGCCAATACTATTCTCTTAGCTTGTTCTGTCTTAAGCTGCCATGCTAGAATTTTGTGCGTTTTTTCCCCTAGTTCATAATATTTCTGTTTGGTCTTCATTATGTTCTTCTCCACCTTATATGTTTGTAGTGTTTCATGTTTTATTTTTTTATCTGCCAATTCTTTTCTTTTAGTTGTGTCTTCCTTCATTGCTAATTCTTTTTCTATATTTACTATTTCCCTTTGCAACTGCTCTGTTTCCTGATTGTAGTCCTTCTTCATCTTGGTTACATAACTTATTATTTGCCCTCTGATGAACGATTTCTTTGTGTCCCATAGTATAAACTTTTCTTTCACTGATTCCGTATTTATTCCAAAGTACATTTTAATTTGTCTTTCAATGAATTCTCTAAAATCCTGCCTTTTAAGTAGCATGGAGTTTAATCTCCATCTATACATTCTTGCAGGGATGTCATCTAACTCTATGGTCAATATCAGGGGTAGTGGTCCGATAATATTCTAGCTTTATATTCTGTTTTTCTAACTCTGTCTTGCATGTGAACTGATAACAGGAATAGGTCTATTCTTGAGTATGTTTTATGTCTACCCGAATAATATGAATATTCCTTTTCCTTTGGGTGTTGTTTCCTCCATATATCCAAAAGTTGCATTTCTTGCATCGATTTAATTATAAATTTGGTTACTTTGTTCTTTCTGTTAATTTTTTTCCCAGTTTTATCCATGTTTGAATCCAAATTAAGGTTGAAATCCCCTTCTATTAGTATGTTCCCTTGCGTGTCTGCTATCTTCAAAAAAATATCTTGCATAAATTTTTGATCTTCTTCGTTAGGTGAATATACATTGAGTAAATTCCAAAACTCCGAATATATCCGACATTTTATCATTACATATCTCCCTGCTGGATCTATTTTTTCCTCTTCTATTTTAATTGGTACATTTTTACTGATTAATATAGCTACTCCTCTAGCTTTTGAATTATATGACATTGCTGTTACATGTCCTACCCAATCTCTCTTTAATTTCTTGTGCTCCATTTCAGTTAAGTGTGTTTCTTGCACGAATGCTATATCAATTTTTTTCTTTTTTCAGTAAATTTAGTAGTTTCTTCCTTTTGATTTGGTTATGTTTTCCGTTAATATTTAAAGTCATATAGTTCAACATAGCCATTTCATACTTTGTTTATCTTCCCTTTCCGTTTCCTCATCATCACCTTTCCTTCTTATCCATTTCTGCTTTCTTTTTTTGAACACTTTATAAGACAACATTTCTAAAACATCAAACATTTCCCTTATTCTCCTATCTAAAATTTCTTCAACCCCACTATCCCCTCCCCTTCTTGAGTTGCCCTTTATCCCTTGTCGGGCAACCACATCTCCCCTCTCCATTTGGATTTGCGAATTCAATCGCAAGCGTCAACTGATTTCGCAGTGACTGTAACTCCTCCCCACCCAGCCCCCCCCAGAAAAGACTTCAATTTTCATTTACAGCAAAGGTCACTCTTTTAATTCCCTCTTTACTTCCTCTCTTCCCTTTCTTTCCCTTATTAATTCTTATCTATACTCTATATATTTTCTTTTAAATACACATACACTCATGTACACACACACTCACACACACATATATTTATATATACATATATATATATATATTACCCACATACACGCATACATATAGTTTGTGGTCATTTTTGCTCTCGTTACATGTCTTCATCTCTCTGTCTATTTTGTAGTTGTTCTGCAAATTTTTGTGCTTCCTCCAGATCCGAGAATCCTCTGTTTTGCTGCCCTGGAATAACTATTTTAAGTACCGCTGGGTACTTTAGCATAAATTTATATCCTTTTTTCCATAGGATCGCTTTTGCTGTATTAAACTCCTTTCTCTTCTTCAGGAGTTCAAAACTTATGTCTGGATAGAAAGAAAAATTGACATTTGTATTCCAATGGCTTTTTGTCTTCTCTTATTTTCTTCATTGGTTTCTCCAATATATTTTCTCTTGTATATCTTAGGAATTTTAATAAAATGGATCTTGGTTTTTGTTGTGGCTGTGGTTTAGGGGCTAATGTTCTATGTGCCCTTTCTATTTCCATTTCTTCCTGTAATTCTGGTCTTCCTAGGACCCTGGGGATCCAATCTTTTATAAATTCTCTCATATTCTTGCCTTCTTCATCTTCCTTAAGGCCCACTATCTTTATATTATTTCTTCTATTATAATTTTCCATTATATCTATCTTCTGAGCTAACAGCTCTTGTGTCTCTTTAACTTTTTTATTAGATTCTTCTAATTTCTTTTTTAAGTCCTCTACTTCCATTTCTATGGCTGTTTCTCATTCTTCCACCTTGTCCACTCTTTTTCCTATAACTGACATGACCATCTCTAATCTATTCATTTTTTCTTCTGTACTTTTAATTCTTCTTTTTATTTCACTAAATTCTTGTAATTGCCATTCTTTTACTGATTCCATATATTCTTTAAAAAAATATATATCCATTGTCTTGCCTTTCCCTTCTTCTTCCATTTCTCTATGTTCTTCTTCTTCTTCTTCCTCTGGGTTGGTCATCTGTTGTTCCCTTGTTTTCTTTTTACTCTCTTCTTTCTTGTTCTCATTGTTTTCTGTGTTCTCTTCCTGTTGCTGTGTTGCAGCTGTCATTCTCAGCTGTGGAGATTGACTCCTCAGCTGGTCCCCCCTCCCGTCAGTGTTTTTTTTGACTTGCGCACTTTTGCTTGGCTCCGCGAGCCATTTTTGTACTCCCGAGCTTGGGACTTCGACTGACCTGAGAGAGTGGGCTTCTCTCTCCACAGCGGGCTTCCTTGGACAGGTAAGGCCTTCACCTTCTTCTTCCAATGTCTTTTCTTCTTCTCTTCTTCCCGTTGCTTTTGACTTTTCTCTCTTCGCTGCCATTTTCTTCACACCTTTACTTTCACTTTATTTTAATTTTCGTGTTTGTGCCTTTGTGTTTTCTGGTTTTTTTTAAACTTTTCCGGAGAGGGCTGGAGTTCCCCGACTGGCCACTACACCATCACGTGACTCCTCCATCTGACACAGTTTATCGAACATTACTGTTGAACATTCTCCACAATGTGAACCTGGTGTCACAGTATCTGCTACAGTTTATTGTACATCATGTTAAACATTCTCCCTACTGTGAACCTGGAGTCACAGTATCTGACACAGTTTATCGTACATTACTGTTAAACATTCTCCCCACTATGAACCTGGTGTCACAGCATCTGACACAGTTTAATGTACATCTCGTTAAACATTCTCCCCACTGTGAACCTGGTGTCAAAGTATCTGCCACAGTTTATTGTACATCACGTTAAACATTCTCCCCACTGTGAACCTGGTGTCACAGTATCTGACACAGTTTATCGTACATTACTGTTAAACCTTCTCACTGCTGTGAAGCCAATGTCACAGTAACGATCTCAGTCGTCCATACATCAGCATTAAAACACTCTCCACTGTGAATCTGGTGTCACTTTGCCTGCCACATTTTATTTTACATCACCGTTAAACCTTATTCCCATTGTGAACCTGGTGTCACAGTATCTGCCACAGTTTATTTTACATCACCGTTAAATCTTATTCAAATTGTGAACCTGGTGTCAGAGTATCTGACACAGTTTATCGGACATTACTGTTAAACATTCTCCCCAATGTGAACCTGGTGTCACAGTATCTGCTACAGTTTATTGTACATCATGTTAAACATTCTCCCCACTGTGAACCTGGAGTCACAGTATCTGACACAGTTTATCGTACATTACTGTTAAACATTCTCCCCACTATGAACCTGGTGTCACAGCATCTGACACAGTTTATTGTACATTACTGTTAAACCTTCTGACGACTGTGAATCTTGTCTCACAGTTTCTGCCTCAGTCGAGTGTACATCACGTTAAACATTCTCCCCAATGTGAACCATTTGTTTCTGTTTCTGCCACAGTTTATCGTACATCACAGTTAAACCTTCTCCCGACTGTGAACTCGGTTTTACTTTATCTCCAACAGTTTACCGTATACCACCGTTAAACCTTCTCCCAATGTGAAAGTGGTTTTCACAGTATCTGACACAGTTTATAGAACATCACTGTTAAACCTTCTCATGACTGTGAATCCTGTCTCACAGTTTCTGCCTCAGTCAAGTGTATCAATTACCAAAACTAATTGACGCAAAATAAGTTACTCCCTTTTACAATAGATAACCTTTCCTTTAGAGAATGGGAAAAAAAAGGGATTAAAAGAATAGAAAATTGTTTTTCAGGAAGTAGATTCTTATCCTTTGAACAAATGAGAGATAAGTACAATATAACTGGAGATACAGCGCTGGCATATTACCAATTGAGATCCTACTTGAAGGATAAATTAGGAAGCAGTTTGAGTTTGCCAGAGGGAAGTAACCTTGAATATGTGATTACAGATACAATGTTAATCAAAAGATTTATAACAAATATGTATATTAAACTGCAAGAAAAGGAAAATGAGGAAACAAATGGTAAAACTAAACAAAAAGGGAACAAGATTTAAATATAAAGATAAAAAAGGAAACATGGGAGAAATTATGTTCTGGAACGATGAGAAATACAATAAATACGAGGCTACGTTTGATACAATATAACTGGTTACACAGACTATACATTATACCTCAAAAGTTAAATAAATGGGACCCAACAGTATCTGATAGATGTTTTCGATGTAAAAAAGAAATGGGAACAACAATTCATGCAAGCTGGACATGTGAGAAAGTAGAAAAAGTTTGGGAAGATCTCAATCAGATATTAAATAAAATAACAGAAAACAATATACCAAAGAATCCATAGATCTTTCTCCTAAGTAACATAAAGAACAAAGAATTTGGAATTGATTTGGAGGATGCACAAAAAAGATTTGTTAAGATAGCTCTAGCCGTAGCAAAAAAATGTATTATGTCAACCTGGAAATTGGAAGATAATCTGAAAATACAACAATGGTATATAGAAATGAATAAATGTATTCCATTAGAAAAAATTACATATAGTTTAAGAAATAATATTGAAATATTCGAACAAATATGGGAGCATTACATTAAATACAATAGCGAAAACCTACCGGGGACAATCATTACCTAAGTTGATGGAAGGAGAAGGAAAGAAAAGAATGGACTCAGTAGAATTTCTGGTGTATTTTTGTTGAATGACATTGTCTGACTGGTTTAATGTAACCTAGATTGTATACCTTAAATGGATGGGAGGGGGGGTGGGGGGATGGGTTGGGAGGAGGGGGGGGGGAAGAAAATGTCACTGTGTATGTGTGAAAAGGAAAAAGTGTGTATCATGGCTAATGTGATTTATGGTGTGAAAAATAAAAAAATTAAAAAAAAATTAAAAAAAACATTAAACTTTCTCTTCCCTGTGAACCTGGTGTTACTTTCTTTCTTTGGCTTGGCTTCGCAGATGAAGATTTATGGAGGGGTAAATGTCCACGTCAGCTGCAAGCTCGTTGGTGATTGACAAGTCCGATGCGGGACAGGCAGGCATGGTTGCAGCGGTTGCAAGGGAAAATTGGTTGGTTGGGGTTGGGTGTTGGGTTTTTCCTCCTTTGTTTTTTGTCAGTGAGGTGGACTCTGCGGTCTTCTTCAAAGGAGGTTGCTGCCCGCCGAACTGTGAGGCACCAAGATGCACGGTTTGAGGCGATATCAGCCCACTGGCGGTGGTCAATGTCGCAGGCACCAAGAGATTTCTTTAGGCAGTCCTTGTACCTTTTCTTTGGTGCACCTCTGTCACGGTGGCCAGTGGAGAGCTCGCCATATAACACGATCTTGGGAAGGCGATGGTCCTCCATTCTGGAGACGTGACCCTCCCAGTGCAGTTGGGTCTTCAGCAGCGTGGATTCGATGCTTGCAGACTCTGCCAGCTCGAGTAATTCGATATTGGTGATGAAGTCACTCCAATGAATGTTGAGGATGGAGCGGAGACAGCACTGATGGAAGCGTTCTAGGAGCTGTGGGTGATGCCGGTGTAGTACCCATGAATTGGAGCCGAACAGGAGCATGTGTATGACAACGGCTCTGTACACACTGATCTTTGTGTGCTTCTTCAGATGGTTGTTTTTCCAGACTCTTTTGTGTGGTCTTCCAAAGGTGCTATTTGCCTTGGCAAGTCTGTTGTCTATCTCGTTGTCGATCCTTGCATCAGATGAAATGGTGCAGCCGAGGTAGGTAAACTGGTTGAACGTTTTGAGTTCTGTGTGCCCGATGGAGATGTGGGGGGGGTGGGGGGCTGGTAGCCATGGTGGGGATCTGGCTGATGGAGGACCTCAGTTTTCTTCAGGCTGACTTCCAGGCCAAACATTTTGGCAGTTTCCGCAAAACAGGACGTCAAGCGCTGAAGAGCTGGCTCTGAATGGGCAACTAAAGCAGCATTATCTGCAAAGAGTAGTTCACGGACAAGTTGCTTTTGTGTCTTGGTGTGAGCTTTCAGGCGCCTCAGATTGAAGAGACTGCCATCCGTGCGGTACCGGATGTAAACAGCGTCTTCATTGTTGAAGTCTTTCATGGCTTCTTTCAGCATCATGCTGAAGAAGATAGTAAAGATGATTTAACGATGATGTACGGTAAATTGAGATAGATACTGTGACATCTGGTGCACAGTGGGGAATAAGGTTTAATAGTGATGTACGGTAGACTGAGGCAGATACTGTGACACTGTGACACTGGTGTTACAGTACCTACCTAAGTCAACTGTTCATCACCGTTAAACATTCTCCCCACTGTGAACCTGGTGTCACAGTATTTGACACAGTTTATCGTATATTACTGTTAAACATTCTCACCAATGTGAACCTGGTGTCACAGTATCTGACACAGTTTATCGTACATTAAGTTAAATCTTCTCCCCCCTGTGAACCCGGTGTCACAGTACCTACCATAGTTCATTGAACCTCACTATTAAACTGTCTCACTAATGTGTACCCGGTTTCACAGTATCCATCACAGTCCACCGTACATCGCCGTTAAACCTTCTCACAACTGTGAACTCATTGTCACAATATCTGCCATATCTACCATACATTAAGTTAAACGTTCTCCCCAATGTGAACCATTTGTCACTGCTTCTGCCATAGTTTATCGTACATCACAGTTAAACCTTTTCACTGCTGTGAACCCATTGTCTCAGTATCTATCTCATTATCATTAAACCTTCTCCCGACTGTGAACTTGCTGTCACTTTATCTGACACAGTTTATCGTACATTAGTGTTAAACCTTCTCACTGCTGTTAACCCAGTGTCACAGTGTTTGTGACAGTTTTTCGTACATCTCTGTGAAACATTCTCCCCACTGTGAAGCTGGGGTCAGTTTACCTGCCTCAGACTGCCAGATACAGCACCAATTGCTCTCAGCCAAAGGTGCTGTAGTTGAGTCCGTGTGGCCAGAGGTGTCTGCTCAAGAAGGCCAGGGGCTGCCATTGCCCTTCAATGAATTGCTCCATTGCGCCCCCTACTGCTGTGCTGGAAGCACCTACTGTGAGAGTGGTGGGTGTCTCTGGCCTGGTGTCTACCAGAAGGATTGTGTTGGCCAGTGCATCTTTGGCCCTCTGGAACACCTCCAAATCCTCATTGTCCCAGGTAATGTCTTTACCTTTCTCCGCATGATGTGGGCCACTACTGGTATGAATTGGTTATAAAAATTAATTGTACTGGTGAATTTATGGTGTGTTTGGGTAAGCACTGAACAGCCTCTACCTTTTCAAGCAGGGGCTTAGTTCCGTGCCGGTTGATTTGATGCCCCAGGAAATCAAACATTTCCAGACTGAACTGGCACTAAGTAAGGTTTATAGTAAGTCCAAATTCCTGCAGCCGGGCGCACAGTTGCCTTAGGTGGTCTCTGTTTAGCTTCATTGCCACCAGCTTGATATCTTGTGGTTACTGCTACCCTCTGCTGTTGGAGAATATATTTCTTGGTCAATGTGACTAAGAGCCCCTTAAATGCCCTTAATGTTTTGGCCTTCACTCCTGGCAAGGCATTCCTGGCACCCACAACTCTGTGTAAAAACAAGTACCTCTCATATTGCCCTAATCCTTCCTCCCTTTGCTTTTGTCAGATGCCTTCTAGTGTTTGCAACTCCCATTTGGGTTTCAGGCAGACCGAAGGACATCTTTCACTGAGTTTCTGGCCTTCCAGCAGTTCTGGATGTCTGTGTCTGGATGCTCTGCTCCGTGGACCACCCCGCAGTATCCCATCAAGTCCTGGAGTCTCTGTGTCAGCAATGCTCTGCTGACCACTGCCTGACAGCCTTGTGGTCAAAAGTATTTGTCTATGAAACCATTCCCAGGAAGGTAATGGGGCAAAGTCCTGCTGACTGGGTCATTGAGAGGCACCACAGCCAGACCAATCTTTTGCAATACCTGAGCCAGGTAGAATCTCAGCACATAGCGCCATTTGGTGCCCTTGCACTTTGGTTTCACGCACAGCCACACACAATGATGGCCATGCTGGTTACACCCTTGCCCCCAGTGATTGACCACGTACGTGGTCCTTCTCCAGACTCTATCCATTTTGGACCCCCGCATGAATAGGGAAACTGTTTTGGGAATTGCCAGGGTGGAGGTGTGGGGATGGGCCACACCTGCCCCACGTGCAGCAGTACTGAGAGTTCCTTGCACCTTTCAACTGATGATCAGGTTTTATCCGATTGACCCCTGATTGCATCTCTGAGTTTCTCCCTGTCTCCTGGATCTGGGGGATTCGGTACTGCTCCCCATCTCCTTGAGTTGGTGCTTTGTTCTCCACCAGCCCCACAAGACAACCAAGACCTTTGGATGGAGGGCAGAGGTGCAGAGAGATCAGTGAGAACACGGGTAGGGGTCCATCCAGGTGCCTGATAACAGGAGGAAACCAAGGGGGAAGGAGGATGCAGGACATTCATTAGCAGGACATTGCGAGAGAGTGGATTCCTCGAACTCTTGAGGGGAGAAGGTGCTGATCGATCCATCGGTTTAGGTGGGGCAGGGTATAGACATGGCAGCTGACTGGAATTGTCAGCGGGATACTGAGACTTGGGAGAGGAGGGGAGGGTGCAGTAGTGTTCTGACGAGAGAGTGCTGAGGGAGAGGCAACATGGGTGGAACCTCAAGGTAAGGGACCCCTGATTGTTTGCAGGGATGGGATTTGTAAATAGACTCATAGATATCCAGCACAGAGCATCTTTGTCCCCCTGCCATCAGGAAGGAGATATGGAGGTATAAAAGCCAGACAGCTTCTTCCCACAGGCCATGAGATTGACAAGGCAACATGAGCTGGCTGGGAGCAAAGAATGAAAAGGGGGAAAGGAATATGGACTGATTACAACAGCTCAGCCAGCAGGAGAGAGGGGCCAAAGGGCCAGTTTCTGTGTTGTCTATCTGGACCAGCCTTTTGAGTTCAAGCTTAAAAAAACCCAACCATTTTTTAATTTAATAATAACGGTACAGAATGAATCAAGAGACAAGATGTCTGTCCAGCAGCGAGCATCGAAGGCACTTTCTGAAACGGAGGCTCTGAAACCACAGGGAGATTCTGGCTGGAATGAGGCCCGACTTCTGCTAGAAGGAGGAGAGGAGAAGCAGGGATAATGTAGGGGAATGGGTGGGGAAGGGAGGGGGTAGAGATACCTTCCTCCATTCACCTCCCCTTTCCTCCACCCTGTTCCCTGTCCTGGGTAAACTTGTACCTCTCACTTTGTTCATTTTAGATTGGTCACAGTGTTCGAGCTACCAAAAGAAAATAGACACCCACACCGAGAGAAGTTCAGTTTAAACTAATTTTTATTACAAATTCAAAAGCTGATTTCAAACTACAATATGCAAGCCCTTCCCAATTATACTTATCAACGCCTGCACTGGCCCCAAGTGCCAAAGCAAGGCAATGACTGCACACTTGTAATAGGTTGTCGGGGGGCAGTTTCTCCACCTCCCTGACTGGGACATTAGCTGGACTCTAGAAGTTCTTCTTGCTGAAAGATGTTGCCACCTCTCGGAGAGTCTCAAACTTCAGCAGCGGGACCATGGCTTATATTACCCAAAAACTGCTTACCCAAGCATCTATTCCCAGCACAGTAAGAAAGATAAGCAAGCAAGCTAGCATGTTAGGCTTCTAACATAATTTTCAGCTTATCACTTTGAATACAATGGTTATTTTGCATCAAGGCTAGGCCTCTGACAGTCTGTGACCAAAACAAGCAGGAAGATTAAATGTTCTTGGTACACAGATGTCCTTTTGTCAGATAACTGCATCTCTGGCCCCTCAGTGGAATTTAGCTTAAGTATGCAGATTCTTAAAAAAACAAGCAGTTTCTCAGCCTTGCAGAAGCAAAGATTGCAAAAGTAAAAAAAAAACACGGTTTAAATCTTCCATTACATTCCCCTCCCCATTCGCCTGCCCATTACCCTCCCCATTTCCTTCCTCTGCTCGCCTCCCGGTTCCCCTCCCCCTTCCCATTCCCCTACTCCTAACTCTAACCCCTAACAAACCCTAACCTTAACACTACCAATACCCCCATCAATACTCCACGTCCCCTAACTCTACCCCTATCCCATCCCCTAACTCTATCTCTACCCCTACGCCGTCCCCTAACCCCAACCCAAATACTACCCATCTTCCTCTAACCCAAACACTCACCCCACCTCTATCTCCTACTCCTACCCCCTTCCACTAAACCTAATACAAACCCACTTCCCCAAACTCTAAACCTAACCCTAACCTAGACCTAATTCTAGCCCATGTCTCCTAACCCTAACCTTGATGTTATCTCTATCCCCGCCCTAACCCTTACTCTCACCCAACCCAAGCCTAAACCCTACCCCTATCCCCTACACATATCCCCTTCCCGAAACCATACCCCTTACCCCTATCCCATACCCACACCCCCAAGCCTACCCCTTACTCACCCCGCTTCCATTACCCCCTTTCTCCTATCCCCCTTCCCCTACCACTCCTTCCCCTAGGTTAGGGTAGGAAGGGGAAAGGGGGAGGGGCAAGTGGAGGTGAAGGGAGGAGGGTTGGGGTTAGGGCATAGGTGTGAGGTAAGGGGGTTGGGATGGAGGAGGTGTGGGAAAGGGGGCATGGAAGATGCAGGGAATTGGGTTGGCAGGGCCAGAGGGAGAAGAAGGGGAGAGATTCAGGCTATCATGATGTTGTCCATCCTCTGTTCAGCTGGGATGCGAGGTTCTTCAGTACTCGTGTCTTGTCTCTGAGATCACTCCTTCTGGGAAGAGAAATACGAGTGATAGAGATGCTGTCTCCGAGGCCTGATCATAATGATTTTGGAGGGTCCCAACTCTTCCCACATCACCACCCTCCCTACCCCTACACACTAAGGCCTTTCCACTTCCTCTGCTTTACCTGAGGAAGTGTGTTTTTGAGAAAAGCACAATCTATCTGTGCAGAGCTCAGCGCACCGTGTCCCCATCAGGCAACACCCTGGTTCACCACTACATGGCAGCAAGATGCTGGACAAATCATGGATGGATCAGTCGAGTCCCTTCAGCTGACCCATCTGAACCAACCCCACAACAATATTACCCTTCCCTCCCTCACACGAGTACCCTCTGTTTTTCTTTTATTCCTGTCCCCATATTAAAATGTTTTATATGCCTTTTTTGGACCAGCCTTCTTTAAATCAAATATTATAACAATTAATATCAAATCACAATGTTACAGTGTTTACAAATATATGTTGATAACATATAAAAAAGAAAAGAAAGGAAAAGAAACTAAGATACGACTGTCGTGGTGGCTACTCTGTTTCTGAATGACCTCACAACCAGACGGGTTGAGTTCAGTGAGCAAAAACTCCTTTATTCAGGTCTGCCTGGCTGGTCTTATGCTCCCATCCTGGACCTGGCTGAGAAGCACACCGGGGGCCCTGACTTCGTTGGGGGGTCATGTGGGCCGCAGGTTGCGGGCTTCTGAGTCTGGTGCCGAGGTCGGGGAGAATCCCCTGACAGTGCCATTTTGGCTGGCTGCCCCGCCATGTGCGTGACATGAGGGGCTAGATCGCCTGCTTCATGGCTTGCCGCCACGCAGCCCCCCCAGAACCGGCGCCAATGGCCTTTTTTGCCGGGCGGCCTCGCTTCTTGGGTTGAGCCGTGACCACTGGCTCGTTGGGTCGAGGTGTGCTGTCTTTAATCTGTTCACAGTAAACAGTTCCCTCTTACCACTGATGTCTGGTGTGAAGGTGGATCCGGAATGCAAGATGACTCTGTACGGCCCTTCATATGGTCTTTGAAGGAGTGCTGTGGAAGGGCCTCATCTGATAAATACATCCTCTGCGGAATACAGCTCACTGAGGATGTAAGAGGCGTGTGTGCCATGTCTGGGCGGTGATGAAGGTGTGAAGGAGTCCAACTGGGCCCAGAGGCGGAGAAGTAAACTGTGCAGTGACTGTTGCAGGTTGTTAGGTTCATTGATAAACTCACCAGGCAGGGCTAGTGGTTTACCGTAGACCAGATCAGCAGATGACATCTGCAGGTCTTCTTTGGGTGTCGAGCAGATTCCCAGGAGTACACAAGGCAGCTCATCCACCGAGTTGGGGCCGGTGAGGCAGGCCATAAGTGCCGACTTAAGGTGGCAATGCAATCGTTCGACCAGTCCATTGGCAAGTGGGTGATAGGCCGTTGTGTGATGCAGCCCAATTCCCAGTCTGTTGGTGAGCTGTGCCCAGAGTGCAGAGGTGAACTGCGTGCCACATTCGCTGGTGAGGTGGGCCAGGACGCCGAACCAGGTAACCCAACCGACCAAAGGTGCTTGGGAGTAGGAGTCCGTAGAGGCATCTGGCATCAAGATCACCTCAGGCCAACGAGTGGTGCAGTCTACCACTGTGAAAAGGTAACAGTTACTTCAGGAAACGGGTAAGGGGCTGGCAATGTCCACATGTATGTGGCTGAAACGTTCTCGGACGTGTTCAAAATCCTGCACGGGCATTCTGGTGTGGCTGTGTGCCTTGGAAAGCTGGCAATGGGTGCAGGTTCTGGCCCAGTCCACAATCTCCTTTCGAAGCCCGTGCCAAACGAAGTATTCTGCCACCATATGAACCTTGGAGCTGATGGAAGGCTGGAAAAGGTCATGGATATGGTGAAGATTTGCCTGCGCCACTGCTGGGGAACCACTGGACACAGGGTACTCATCACTGAGAGGATTCGGGAGGATCTGGAACCGCAGGCCCAAGATGGCAGTCCTGAAGGCCTGCATCTCCTCGTCGGACTTCTGATCTGGGCCAAGCAGGTTGTAGTCTAGGCTGGGTATCAGCGAACAAATGGCCGGTTGGGAGAGCGCTTCAGTGACCACATTGTCTTTCCCTGCCTTGTGCTGAATGTGGGTGGTGAACTCCGATACAAAGGACAGGTGACGGTATAAGTGGGCCGACCAGGGATCTCTAGCTATAGCGAGAGCCTGAGTGAGGTGTTTGTGGTCGGTATAAATGTTGAAAGGCTTTCTTGGAGGGGAAATGAGGCACAGCAAGGTACATGCCCAGCAACTCACGGTTGAAAGCACTATACTTGCGGTCTTGCGGATGAAGAAGTTGGCTAAAGAATTCCAGTGGTTTCCACTGTCCATTAACCTGCTGCTCCAAGACAGTACCAATGGCAGTGGCAGAGGCATCGATGGAGAGCACCATAGGAAGGTCGGTACGTGGGTGGAGGAGCAGGGTAGCCTTCACGAGGGCAACCTTCGTGGCTTTGAATGCCCTGGAGTCCAGGCGAGTATCTTGTCCTTGGCGAAGAGTGGCTGCATGATGTGTGCAGCTCCTGGAATGAATCGGTTATAGAAGTTGACCATACCTGTGAACTCTTGTAGCCCCTTGAGGTTGTCCGGGCAAGGACAATCACTGATTGCAGTGACCTTCATAGCAGTTGGTGTAGCTCCTTCGGCCATGATGATGTGGGCCTGAAACTGCATGGACTGTTTCCGGAACTGGCATTTGGCCAGGTTGATTGTTAGGCCAGATTCGGCCAGTCGGGAGAAGAGGGTGTGCAGGTGAGACTTGATTTGTGCCCAGTCTCTGCTGGTGACAAGAATGTCATCCAGATAAATGAACATGAAATTCAAATCCCTGCGCACCGTATTCATGACGTGCTGGAAGGTCTGGGTGATGCTCTTGAGCTCGAAAGGCATGCGTAGAAATTTGAACTAGCTGAAGGGGGATGTCCTCAGGCTACGATGGGATTTGATGAAACATGCGCACCAGATCGACCTTGGAGAATACGCTCGCGCCATGCAGATTGGCCGTAAAATCCTGAATGAGAAGGATGGGGTAATGGTCAGGTACTGTCATGTCATTAAGCCATCGATAATCTCTGTAAGGGCATCAGCCACCAGAGGCTCTGGACCAGGTGGAGTGGCGAGGCCCCAGTTCCTGTAGATGCGAGAACTCCTCTTTCGCTATCTGGAGCTTATCCGGCAGGTTTAACAGTAATGTACAATAAGCTGTATCAGATATTATGACACGAGGTTCACAATGGGGAGAATATTTAACAGTGATATACGTTAGACTTTGGCAGATACTGTGACATCAAGTTCACAGTAGTCAGAAGGTGTAACAGTAATGCACAATAAGCTGTGGTAGATACCGTGATACCAGGTACACAGTTAGAAGAAGGTTTTAAGGTGATGAAATATTAACTGTGGCAGATAAAGTGACACCAGGTTCACATTGGGGAGAAGTTTATGGTGATGTATGGAAGACTGATGCAGATACGGTGACACCACATTAACAATGAGGAGAAGGTATATCAGTGATGTACAAAAAACTGTGGAATATACTGTGACTCCAAGTTTACAGTGGGGAGAAGGTTGAACTCTGATGTACGATAAATGGTGGGAAAAACAGTGAAAAATTGGTCAACATGGGGAGAATGTTTAACGGTGATGTACAATCGACATTGGCAGATACTGTGACACCGTGTTCACAGTATTGAGAAGGGTTAACAGAGATGTGTGGTAGAATAAGGCAGATAATATAACTCCTGGTTTACAGTGGTGAGAAGGTTTTAAAATGATGTACAATAAACTGTGGCAGATACTGTGAAATCTGGTTCACAATGGGGAGGGGGTTAATGGTGATGTACGGGAGACTACATAGATACGTTGATACTGGGCTCAGAGTGGGAAAAGAAGGTTTATTGGTGATGTATGGGAAACTGAGGCAGTTACTGTGACACTGGGTTCATAGTGGGGAAATTGTTTAACAGAGCTGTACGATAACCTTTGGCAAACACAGTGACACCAGGTTCACATGGGGGAAAATGCTTAACGGTGATGTACAATAAATTGTGGCAGATACAATAACACCAGGCTCACATTGGGAAGAAGGTTTACTGATGATGTACAGTAGACTTTGGCAGACTCTGTAACACCAAGTTCACAGTAGTGAGAAGGTATAATAGTTATTTACGATAAACTATGGCAGATACAGTTAAAACGGTCTCACACTGGGGAGAAGGTTTAATGGTGATGTGTCGTAAACTTAGGCTGATACTTTAACACCAAGTTAACAGGGGGAGAATGTTTAATGTTGATTAAAGGTAGACTGAGGCAGAAACTGAGAGACAGCATTCACAGTAATGTGAAGGTTTAACAGTGATATACTATAAACTGTGTCAGATACTGTGACAAGATGGCGCAGAGGGTAGACGTGTGGTTCGACCCTTCCCCAGTTAGACTATTAAATGCTCAATTTAAAAAGTTGTAAAAGTGATTAAAAATACTGTTTATAGACTTTTGAATAGTGGAGGATTGAAATAGCTGCAAATGTGAAAAAAAGTGAAAACTCAGTTACAGAAGAAATTACCTTACAAAAGTGTTGAAGAATCGAGGCCAAGTTCAAGTTGAAGCAATGGAGTCATTGACTGGAGTCCCCAAACCACAGAAGACTCCTGCCCGGCTTAGTATTACAGCACCGCCATCTTGTGAAATCGCAAGATGGTGCAGGCTCAGCGATGACTTTGGCCGGTTTCAACTCATACACTCGTTAACTCGGGCACGAGGGCGGGCCAGCTGAGTGAGGACAGGCCTGCGTGCCTGCAGCTTTGCCTGGTGGTCCGGGGGTGCGCAGTGTAGCGTCGGAAGATGCACCTGCGCGGTGGGTGGCCCCAGGCATGCGCCATGCGTCGAAGGTCCACGAACCTTTGGAGAAGGTGTGGGCTATGGGGGAACCCGAACGATGGCCAGTTGACGAGGTAGGCATGCTGTTGTCGGGTGTCCAGACGCACAGCCGCACTGGAAGAGGACCTACGGCTTTGGAGGAAGAAGAGAGCTCAACTTCATTAGAGTTTGAAGAACTGGGGACTGAGGCAAAAGTCGGTCGGCCTCAAAGGGAGGTGATGGATCCTGGACTGGATTCTGTGTTTCCAATTCTGGAAGGGATTGCTCAGCTCATGGAAGATATGGCAAATAAATCAATGCAGATGACTCATCAGATGACTCAAGGATTTCTGGAAATGAAAACTCAAATGAACACTGTGTGTGAAGAAATAACTTTTATGAAGGAAGATATTAATGTCGTTAAGAGTGATGTTACGAGATGGACACGATCAGTGGATACTGTGCAAGATCATTTTAAAAAGATTGACGAGGCTTTCTTTAATGCAAGAGTCAAGTGGAGCGTAATAGAGAAAAAATGGAAATAGTGGATGATCCTTTTGTAGATTGGGGGATTCAGAAGAAGGAATTATTGAAGAAGTTTGACTCATTAGAAAACTAAAGTCATAGAAATAATGTTAAGATAGTAGGTCTTCCGGAAGATATGCAAGGTTCGGATCTGGTGAAGGTTTTGAAGAAATGATTCCCAGAAGTGTTGGGCAGGTAATTCATTCCAGATGGACTGGAATTAGATCGAGCGAACAGAGCATTAAGGAAGAAACCGTTTCCAGGCCAATTACCACGAGCAGGTTTGATTCGCTGTTTTAAATATCAAGACAGAGAGATGATCCTCCGATTGGTGGTGCAGAAAACATGGCAAAATCGGGCTCCACTGATGGTTCAAAATAATAGGGTTTTTTAAAATGCAGATCTGAGTCAAGAAATTATCAGAAGAGACCGAGAATTTAATTCAGCCTAAGAAGTATTGTGGCAAAAGGGATATAAATTTGCTTTTCGTTATGCGGCAGTATTGAAAGATTTTTATGGGAATTTTTAATCTCAGTTTTTTGAAAATGACCATGATGCTTTAATATTTGCTAATTCATTGCCAGATGTACAAGGAAATGGGCGATCGTCACCATTGTCACCGAAGAGAAGGGTCAATGGGAATGGGATTGGAAAATATAGAAAGAATGAGAAAAAAGTTGAATTGATGCAAAGTCTTCTCGATATTGAAGATCCGGAACAATAATTGGGACTGGAATCATTGGGTTGAATGTTTTTGTTTCAGTACTTTGTGAAAGTCTGACTGGGGGTGGGTGACACTGAGTCCTTTAGTCACTTGTGGACTTCACCACACCCAGATTTTTAGGGGGCTACTACTTTTGAGTAGCTTGTTTTGGGATTGATTTTTCTCTTTTTTTTGGAATTTTTAAAATAGGTGGGGATTCGAATACAGCGAGACTTAGAAGGGAAGCATTATTTTATAGTAGGATTCACATTCGTGAGAAGGTTTAACAGTGATATACTATGAACTGTGTCAGATATTGTGACACCAGGTTCACAGGGGGATCAGATTTAACGGTGATGTATGGTATGTTGAGGGAGATAATGTGACTCCAGGTGCACAGTGAGGATAAGGTTTAATGGTGATGTACTGTAGACTGATGCAGATACAGTGACACCAGGTTCAGAATTGTAGAGGGTTTAACGATGATGTACAGTAGACTGAGACAGATACTGTGACACTGGATTCACAGCAATGAGAATGTTGAATAGTATTGTCGATAAACTGTGTCAGATACTGTGACACTAGGTTCACAGTGGGGAGAAAGTTTAACAGTCATGTACAGTAGACTGAGGTAGATATTGTGACACCAGGTTCACATGGGAATAGGGTTTAATGGTGATGTATGGTATGTTGAGATAGATAATGTGACACCAGGTGCACAGTGAGGATAAGGTTTAATGGTGATGTACTGTAGACTGATGTAGATACAGTGACACCAGGTTCAGAATTGTAGAGGGTTTAACGATGATGTACAGTAGACTGTATCTCCATCGGGCACACAAAACTCAAAACGGTCAACCAGTTTACCTATCTCGGCTGCACCATTTCATCAGATGCAAGGATCGACAATGAGATAGACAACAGACTCGCCAAGGCAAATAGCGCCTTTGGAAGACTACACAAAAGAGTCTGGAAAAACAACCAACTGAAAAACCTCACAAAGATAAGCGTATACAGAGCCGTTGTCATACCCACACTCCTGTTCGGCTCCGAATCATGGGTCCTCTACCGGCACCACCTACGGCTCCTAGAACGCTTCCACCAGCGTTGTCTCCGCTCCATCCTCAACATCCATTGGAGCGCTCACACCCCTAACGTCGAGGTACTCGAGATGGCAGAGGTCGACAGCATCGAGTCCACGCTGCTGAAGATCCAGCTGCGCTGGATGGGTCACGTCTCCAGAATGGAGGACCATCGCCTTCCCAAGATCGTATTATATGGCGAGCTCTCCACTGGCCACCGTGACAGAGGTGCACCAAAGAAAAGGTACAAGGACTGCCTAAAGAAATCTCTTGGTGCCTGCCACATTGACCACCGCCAGTGGGCTGATAACGCCTCAAACCGTGCATCTTGGCGCCTCACAGTTTGGCGGGCAGCAGCCTCCTTTGAAGAAGACCGCAGAGCCCACCTCACTGACAAAAGGCAAAGGAGGAAAAACCCAACACCCAACCCCAACCAACCAATTTTCCCTTGCAACCGCTGCAATCGTGTCTGCCTGTCCCGCATCGGACTGGTCAGCCACAAACGAGCCTGCAGCTGACGTGGACTTTTTTACCCCCTCCATAAATCTTCGTCCGCGAAGCCAAGCCAAAGAAAAAAAAAGACAGTAGACTGAGACAGATACTGTGACACTGGGTTCACAGCAATGAGAATGTTGAATAGTAATGTCGATACACTGTGTCAGATACTGTGACACTAGGTTCACAGTGGGGAGAAAGTTTAACAGTCATGTACGGTAGACTGAGGTAGATATTGTGACACCAGGTTCCACATGGGAATAAGGTTTAACGGTGATGTATGGTATGTTGAGATAGATAATGTGACACCAGGTGCACAGTGGGGATACGGTTTAATGGTGATGTACTGTAGACTGAGGCAGATACAGTGACAGCAGGTTCACAGCGGGGTGGAGGTTTTATGGTGATGTAAGGTAGACTTTGGCAGATACTGTGACACCGAGTTTACAGAAGTAAGAAGGTTTAACTGTGATGTACAGTAAACTGTCAGTTAACGAGACACCAGATTCACAGTGGGAATCAGGTTTAACAGTGATGTATGGAAGGCTGTGGCAGATACTTTGACACATGGTTCACAATGGGGAGAGGTTGATCACTGATGCACGATAAACCGTGGAAGATACTGTGACAGCAGGTTCACAGTGGGGATAATGTTTTAAGGTGATGTACGGTAGACTGAGGCAGAAACTGTGAGACAGGATTCACATTTGTGAGAAGTTTAACAGTGATGTACTATAAACTGTGTCAGATACTGTGACGCCAGGTGCACAGTGGGGATAAGGTTTAACGATGATGTACGGTAGACTGAGTCAGATACTGTTACTCCGGGTTTTCAGTAGTGAGAAGGTTTAAAAGTTATGTACAATAAACTGTAGCAGATACTGTGATACCAGGTTCACATTGGGGAGAATGCTTAACAGTAATGTGCAATAAACTGTAGCAGATACTGTGACACCAGGTTCACAATTTGAATAAGGTTTAACGGTGATGTAAAATAAAAAGTGGCAGGCAAAGTGACACCAGATTCAGAGTGGAGAGAGGTTTAATGCTGATGTATGGACGACTGAGATCGTTACTGTGACATTGGCTTCACAGCAGTGAAAAGGTTTAACAGTAATGTACGATAAACTGTGTCAGATATTGTGACACCAGGTTCACAGTTGGGAGAATGTTTAGCGAGATGTACGATAAACTATAGCAGATACTGTGACACCAGGTTCACATTGAGGAGAATGTTTAACAGTAATGTACGATAAACTGTGTCAGATACTGTGACACCAGGTTCACAGTGGGGAGAATATTTAACATGATGTACAATAAACTGTAGCAGATACTGTGACACCAGGTTCACATTGAGGAGAATGTTTAACAGTAATGTATGAAAAACTGCGTCAGATACTGTGACACCAGGTTCACAGTGCGAAGAACGTTTAATGGTGATATACAGTAGACTGGGACAGAAACTGTGACACTGGGTTCAGAGTGGGAAGAATGCTGAAGGTGATGTACAGTTAACTTTGACAGATACTGCTGACACCGGATTCACTGTAGTGAGAAGGTTTAACAGTGATGTACAATAAACTCTGACCTATACTGTGACATCAGGTTCATATTGGGGAGAAGGTTTAACGGTGATGTACGGTAGAGGGAGGCAGATACTGTGACACCAGGCTTATTGTATTGTTCATTTATCTAAATTACAACATCTAATTTATATGCTCCATTTTTTTGTGGTAACTTCCAAACATTCCATAAACTTCAATTCTAATCAGAGTTTTTTCATTTAAATAGGTCACCACTAAAAGCCCAAATCATTTGATCTCTTAAGTACACAGCACAAAATTAAATTCTTTACCTGGGTTTGGGTTCAATGTCACTTCAGTCTCCTTCATTATTTTTTCAGTCCCTTGTTTTGTGCTTTCTGCTTTGCCCAGCCGATTCACCAAATGGGCATCCAACTCTGTCTTCTCAGCTTGACCCAACGTCTCCTCTGTAAACTTAAGGAAATTTTCACATCTGCATTTTCAAAAACAAAAATGACGCTGTGACTTGCAATTTCACATCATAATCCCACTTGCTAAACTTGCAAGCAACTGAATCGCATCCAACAGCTGGAAAATTGCAAGCAAACTGCTTGGTTAAAGCAAAGATGCCATCCAGTCACCCCATTAAATTTAACAACAGATAGCAACCTGAAAGTTAAATACAAAGATCTGTATCAGGAATATTAACAGGGTTTTTAAAAAAATCATTTCCACTATTGAAAGAAAACTCCTCAGGGAACACCAGGCTCTTGTTGAACAATTCCTGTTGTATTGCTCAAAATGGTTTGAATCTTGATTTCAAGCAGAGTCATTTGGTGAGATTGTTGGTCCAGAACAAACCCTGCCCACACACTCCCTTAACTACCTGCAAAGTCCTGGTTCAGCTCTGCTCCATGCTAAAGCTATCAGAGCTTTTCCGAAGAGATAACAGACTTCAGATGCTGGTATGTTGAGTAAAAAACACCCTAATACTTCACTGAACAACACACCTCTCTCTGAAACACTTGTTGACTCTTTGACTTTACTAGTTGGGGTACAGAAGGATAAGGGGGACCTCAGAGGCATTTCAAATAATGGAAGGCCTGTACAGAATACATATGGCAAAGATGTTTCCCATGGTAGGAGATTCTAGGACAAGCGAGCATAATTTCAGGATAAAAGGGTGTCAATTTAAAACTGATGTGGAACAAATTATTTTGTCAGTGGGTCATGAATCCGTGGAACTGAGGTAATTGGGTTTATTTAAGGCAGAGATTGACAGGTAATTGATTAGTTAAGAAATCAAGGGTTATGGAGAGAGAGCTGGGCAGTGGGGCTGAGTGGAAGAATAGTGGAACAGACTCGAAGGGCCTACTTCTGCTCCTATATCTTGTGATCTATATCCTGGTGGAGACCTAGACAACCTTCCTCTTGTATTCCATTCTTAGAAAACAGTCTGCGTCATGAATTTATATCATGTGAAACCATTTCCGATTGAATCCCATGTTACAAGTGACCCACACTCCTCCGGGACATTTGTTCTCATGTTATGCCATTTTAGCCAATTCAATAAGATAGCTAAAGACAGCTGCGTTTTTCTTAATGCAAATTCTACATTGACAGGACTACAGCTTCAACATTTTAAAAATTAGTATCGAGCAGCTCAAATGAGATTTCTTGCTTCTTTTTTTGAAAGGGAAAAAATTGAATCAAATAAAAAAGGAGAGAGGAAAAGCAGAAGAATTTATATCCAAGTGGGAATTGAAATTAATGGTTGGTGATAAAGATACACCATTGTTGAAACATTTGATTAATATATGGAATAAAATGAATGATGAAAGTGGTGTAAGTGGATACACAAATCCTCGTCTCTTTTTCGAAGGATCGTCAATTTCTGAATAGCTGGTTTCGTCAGGGGATTATAAATGTTGAAGATTGTTATGAAAGGGGTCAAATAATGTCATTTCAGCAACTGAGAAATAAATATCGTATAACTCATCGCAATCTTTTTTGCTATTTCTAAGGAAGGACATATTTGAAGGATAAGTTAGGACCAACCAAGTTGTACTGAAATAGAAATTCCTTATAAAGAGGAATTGTTAAATTGTTTACTTCGATAATGTATTCTTTATTACAAGTAGGAACTTTTAAATGAGGAGTTCATAAGTCTAGACAAATGTGGGAAATGGTTTTGAACGTTGTAGTAATGTATGATATAAATTAGTTCAGTATAGTTGTTTTTACATCAGTCATGGAGCAGATGTCACCAAGAATATTATCTGAAAGCTACACCTAGAATCAGGTGACTCACGCAGTTGGATATGAAAAGCACTCTAGGAAGCTGATTTGGCAATAGAGATCACCTGATCCAGGGGAGATGTATTAATTCACTTCAACTCAGCAGTCTGGAACTATTGACCAGAGTTCCACGCTGCAGCAGTGAGGAAGGAATTCACAACTAGTTTTTCTTCTACAGTTACTTCTTACACTAGAGAAATTGATTAGAATAAAATCAGAATTATCAGATCAATGTTTAAGGTGTGGTGAAGATGTAGCAACTTTCTTGCATTCAACTTATCTTTGTCCTAATGTAAGATCTTTTTAGGGAGAATTATAAATTTTTTGGAACAAGCTACAGGAGTTGTTTTTCTGCAAAATCAAACTTTATATTTATTAGAAAATATTGAAGGAACAAGGCCCAAATTAAATCTATTAGTATATCAACTGAAATTTGTTAAATTAGCCTTAGTGGTGATGAGGAAATGTATTGCACTTACTTGGAAATCAGATATATTTTTAGGGATGCCAAGATGACATGCAAACATTCAAAGTTGTATTCTTTTGGAAAAAATTACATATATCTTGAGAAATATATACTCTATGCTTTTGAAAATTTGGCACATGAATATTCAAATATTAGGCTTCAATTTCTAATAATGCCCTTTCCATCCCTCTAGACATGGGAGATTCTCCTCTAAGTTGTAAAATTTTAATTTAGATGTGTTAAATTTCCTCGGCACCGCGAACTCTAGGGAAGCGCAGGACTAGCGCAGGGCACCAGAAAACAAGAAGACCAAACCCCATCAACATCTTAGAAGCAGAGGAGTCAATCCACAGGTCAGTGACAATGGAATCAGACCAATGAGGGGTTCTGCAGCTGAAGGACCCACACAGGTGACAGGCTGTTGGTGACTTGAGGAGAGGAACCCATGCAGGCTGTGGGCTTCTGGATAAAGCAGTCAAGGAACTCACACCAGGCCGTGGATTCCTAGAGACTGGTTCAAGACTGGCTAAAAGGGTGTCAGACCTGGGATATGAGTGCTGAAGGGTTCCTAATCGTGTCAGAGTTTCAAAACTGGAGCTCGCATTACCAATGGCTTGGATTGGTCTGTGAGCATTGAAAGAGAATCCACAGACCCTCAGTGACTTGGCCCAGGATTCGGGATGGTGGGGGTGGGGGAGAGTGACTCTCTTTTCCTTCCTTCTCTGACTGCAAGAGGCATTTCAGGCAATTTCTGCCAATGGCGAATCTGTCTTCTTTCAGCAAGAAAAAAGCAATTTTTTAATTGACACATTTTAAATACATGACAGTAAATTGTCTCCTGAAATAGAGAGAGAGGTTCAAGTTTCTAACTATTACAAACTCCACTCACCAGTTCTACCTGTATTATACCGCTTCCCACTTATTTTTTTGCAAGGACACCATTGATTTTATCACAACTCCTCTGCTGCATCTGTCCTGTGACAGATTATCTATATGTTATATTGTATGTAGATATGTTTTTGAAGGATAGATTGTAGGAGTCGTGTAGGTCAGAAACAAATACAAACACTTTGCAAAACAGCTCTTACTTAAAATGCAAGAGCTTTGCCAAGAGTGAGTCATGCAGGCGCCGAGAGCCGTCGAGAGCCTTTGCAAAGTCTGTTTTGCTAAATAATTTCAAAAGCAGGTGCAAAATGGAATATTGTTTTTAAAACAACATATTATTGTACTCAGAAGTTTACTGTTCTAAGAATGTCATCTGCTTTTGCAGGCAGAGAGGAGACACCAAATAGGCTTTTTGCTAAAAGAGAGAGAGAGAGAGATGGCAAGCTGGCATCTTGTTGAAACCCCATTTTGAAGACGGGTTGTGAGTTCTCAGTTCAGCCTGTTGAAAAACCTTGTTCTACATACAAGAGGAAATGGCTGGCTAGAAATGGTGTTTCACCTGAAATAAGGGAAACAAAAGGAACTCAATGGTGACCTGCAGAAGAGGTTATCATTTGGAAAACTCTGATGGTGAAAGTTTCTTTGGCAAGACACCAAAGTGGCTGATCAGAGGGAATCAGTTTTTACTTGTCCAATGAGCAAGAAATCCCTCTCTGAAACCAACAAGAGCCTTCCTGGAGGGTAACCATTTACTTTTAAGCACCAGAGCTTGGTGAAAAGTCATAAATGTTGAATTCTGTGCAAAGTATAAGAATTGATAGATATCGGTAAACTTGTAGGAGTGTCAAAGAACTTTATACACATTAAATACACCTGTGCTTAGAATTAGAAAGGGTTAATGTTAGGCAGTTACATTAATAGTGATAGTTTAAAGTTTGATCCTGTTTTTTTGTTTCAAGGAAATTAAAAAGACATTTGTTGAAGTATCCATTTATCTTGGTGATTTTCTATTGCTGCTAGGTTTTGGGGTCCTCTGGGCCTGTAACAACCCCAAGTTTAGGTCCTCATACGAGGATACCCAAAATGTCTTATTTCTTCAATAATTGCTGATACCCCCATACTGTCATTGATAAAACCTGCACCCATATCTCCAATTCTCTTTCTGCCTTTAACCCACCTCCTTTCCGGCAGAACACGGACAGAATCCCTCAGGTTTCTCACTTACCACCCATCAGCTGCCACATCTGACACGTTATCCTTGGACACTTCCAACTTCAGCACCATCCTCTAACCTGCTACATCTAACCCGCTCCACTCATATCCTTTTTTCATAGGTGCACGCCTTTCTGTGACTCCCTCAACGGCACTTCCCTCTCCACCCACCACCACCTAACGCACTCCCCATTGGAACTGCAGAAATTGCCAAACTTGTTCCTACATCTCCTCTCACTTCCATCCAAGGCCACAATCAGGCCTTCCAGGTGAGGCAGAGCTTCACGTGCACCCCATCCAACCTAATCTAATACATTTAGTAGACTCAGTTGACCTCAATATCAGCAAGACCAAATACAGACTGGGTGGCCATTTTGCTAAATACATGTGCTCTGTGGATCTAAACTTGAGCATCCTGTGACCTACCATATCAATTCTTGAACCCTTCCAGCAACATGTCTGTTGGCCCCATCCTTCGCCAGGGTGAGGGCAAACAAACTTATAGAAAACACATTATATTCCTCCTGGGCAGCCTTAAACTCTACAGCATGAACACGAATGTTTCTAATTTAAGCAGCCACTCACCTCTGTCTGATTTCACTGTTTCCATCTCTTGATCTACTGCCCATTTCAATATATTTACTCCTTTAAGGCGGAAGAGTTGACAGTGGTGTTTTCCCCATATAGCTTACATAGATACATAGAAGATAGGAGCAGGAGTGGGTCATTCAGCCCTTCGAGCCTGCTCCGCCATTCAACGAGATCATGGCTGATCTTAAAGTTCAGTACCCCGTCCCTGCATTCTCTCCGAAACCTTTAATACCCTTATACTGAAGAAATATATCTAATTCCCTCTTAAATATATTCAATGAACCTGCCTCTACTGCCCTCTGTGGCAATGAATTCCACAGATTCACCACCCTCTTGGTAAATAAATTCCTTCTCATCTCGGTCATAAATGGTTTGCCTATTATCCTCGAACCATGGCCCCGGGTTCTGGGCTCCCCCACCATTTGAAACATCCCTTCCGCATCCATTCTGTCCAGTCCTGCCAGAATTTTATATGTCTCTATGAGATCCCCTCTCAATCTTCTAAACTCCAGAGGGTACAATCCCAATTTGCGCAATCTTTCCTCATAAGTCATTCCTGCCATTCCAGGTATCAGCCTGGTGAATCGCCTCTGCACTCCCTCCATTGCAAGAACATCCTTCCTTAGATAAGGTGACCAAAACTGCACACAATACTCCAGGTGGGGTCTCACCAAGGCCCTGTACAGCTGCAGTAAGGTATCCTTGTTCCTATACTCAAACCCTCTTGATAGGAAGGCCAACATACCATTTGCCTTTTTAACCACCTGCTGTACCTGCATGCTCACCTTCAGTGACTGGTGCACAAGAACCCCTAGGTCTCTCTGCACTTCCCCATCTCCCAATCTATTGCCATTCAAATAGTAATCTGCCCTCCGGTTTGTATTACCAAAGTGGATAACCTCACATTTATCCACATTGTAGTGCATTTCTCATGTAACTGCCCAGTCCCCAATTAATCCAAATCACACTGGAGCTTCCTGACCCCCTCTTCAGTGCACACTAGCTTGGAGTCGTCTGCAAATTTGGAGATATTACATCCAATCCCCTCATCTAGATCATTAATGTAAATTGTGAACAGTTGGGGTCCCAATACAGATCCCTGTGGCACCCCACTGGTCACCACCTGCCACTCAGAAAATGAGCCATTTATCCCAACTCTCTGTCTTCTATCTGCCAGCCAGTTCTAACTCCACATCAATACCTTTCCCCTAATCCCATGAGGCTTGATATTGCATGCCAGACATTTATGTGGGACCTTATCGAAGGCCTTTTGGAAGTCCAGGTACACCACATCCACTGGCTCTCCCCCATCTATATTACCTGTCACCATCTCAAAGAATTCCAATAGATTTGTCAAGCGCGATTTACCTTTTGTAAATCCATGTTGATTCTGTCCGATCCCTTCTCTGCTAGTCATATGCTCCGCTATTACATCCTTAATAATGGATTCCATCATTTTGCCCACTACTGATGTAAGCCTCACCGGCCTATAATTCCCTGCTTTTTCTCTACCCCTCTTTTTAAATAGTGGGGTAACATTAGCTACCCTCCAATCCATGGGTACTGATCCTGAGTCTTCTGAGTTCAGTAAAATAATTCTTAAAGCATCTGCTATCTGAATGTCCACTTCCTTAAGAACCCTAGGATGTAGATTATCAGGCCCTTGGAATTTATCGGCCTTCAATCCCTTCAATTTCCCCAAGACCATGTCCTTAGAGATACTGATTTCTTTCAGTTCCTCCCTTACATTAGTCTCTATGTTTCCCAACATTCTTGGGAGGTTATTTGTATACTCTCTTGTGAAAACAGAACTAAAGTAAGAATTTAATTGGTCTGCCATTTCCTTATTCCCCATTATATATTCCCCTGATTCTGATTGCAAGGGACCTACTCTGGATTTCACCAATCTTTTCCTCTTGACATATCTATAAAAGCTTTTGCAGTTGGTTTTTATGTTTGCCGCAAGCTTACTCTTGTAATTTATTTTTGCCCTCTTGATTAATCCCTTTGTCCCCCTTTGCTGCATGTTGAACTGTTCCCAGTCTTCGGATTTGGTACTTTTTTGGCCAATTGATATGCTCTCTCTTTGGACCTAATGCTGTCTCTAATTTCCCTTGTTATACACGGTTGAGTCACCTTTTTTGGTATATTTTTATGCCAAACTGGTATAAACGATTTCTGCAATTCTTCCATTAGATCTGTGAATGCTTTCCATTGTCTATCCACCGTCAACCCCCCCCCCCCCCCCATAAACACCACCCAATCAATCTTACTCAACTCCCATCACATACCATCATAATCCCCTTTATTTAAATTCAGGACCTTAGTCTCGGTTTTAATTTCTTCACTCTCCATGTCGAGTGTGAATTCGATCATATTGTGATCGCTCCTACCCAAAGGACCTCGTACAACAAGATTGCTGATTAGCCCCTATTCATTGCGTAATACCCAGTCTAAATTGGCCTGCTCCCGATTTGGTTCCTTGACATATTGGTCTAGATAACCGTCCCGTAAACATTCAAGGAACTCCTCCTCCTCAGTATTTTTACAAATTTGGCTAGTCCAATCAATATGTAAATTAAAGTCTCCGACAGCTGTTCCCTTATCTAATTTCTCTTTTTATGCCTACCCTCACCTCTACATTACTATTTGGAGGCCTATATACCACCCTCACCAACGTTTTCCGCCCCTTGCTATTCCTCAGTTCTACCCATATAGATTCGGTATCTTCCGAGTTAATATCCTTTCTGTCAATCCTGTCGGTCCCTTCTCTCACCATCAATGCTACCCCACTCCCTTTTCTTTCTTGCCGATCCCTCCTAAATATTGTATACCCCGGGATGTTAAGTTCCCAGGCTTGCCCACCTTGCAGCCATGTTTCTGTAATCCCAATCAAATCGTATTTGTTTGTCTCAATTTCCACAGCCAATTCATCTACCTTGTTCCGAATGCTTCTTGAATTAAGAAATAAAGCCTTCAAATTTACTTTTTTTACCTTCCCTGCTCTTTCTGATATTTTTACTTTCACTGTCCAACCTAACTTTTCCTATTTTATCTTTCCTGTCCTTTGCCCTATCATACAGGTTCCCATCCCCCTGCCAAATTAGTTTAAACCACATCCGATGGCTGTACCAAACCTAGCTGCCAATATATTGACCCCTTTTGGGTTTAGGTGTAGCCCATCCTTCTTGTAAAGGACATGCCTTCCCCAAAAGAGATCCAAATGATCCAAGAAGCCAAAACCCTGTCTTTTACACCAGCCCCTCAGCCACACATTCATTTATCTTAACCTTCCATTTTTGTCCTCAGTTGCACTTGACACAGGTAGCAATCCAGAGATCACCACCCTGGCGGTCCTTTTTCTTAGGTTCCGTCCCAGCTTGCTGTAATCCTTTTTTAGTACCTCCTCCCTCTTTTTATCTATGTCATTGGTACCCAATGAGGCATGTACCAAGACATCAGGCTGCTAACCCTCTCCTTTCAGAATACTCTGGACCCGATTTGAGATGTCCCGTACCCTTGCACCAGGGAGGCAGCATGCCATGCGGGTATACCTATCTGGCTCACAGAATCTCTTGTCTGTACCTCTGACAATGGAGTCCCCAATGACCACTGCATTCCTCCTCACCTTTTATCACCTTGATCCTGAATGTTGAATGTGTATGTTCATGTAATTTCCCCGTCTCTGTCGGTTTCTCCCTCCTAATTAGAAGTGTAGAGGCTTGCCTAACATATCAACCCTGTTGTCCTGTTTCCATCCCCGAAATAAATGTGTGCTTTGTACCTCCGCTTTGGTCTGGTTCTTAATCTGTGGGACCCACACGAATCTGACAACAATGGAGGAGGGAAAGCAAAGTATGTCAAAATGTGTTATTGCCAATGAACAGAGGCAATAAAATATTAAATTTATGTTATACAGAATATAAGGTATTTTGAAGTCGCTACATGGAAGAAATTCTTCAAACAATTAAACACAAATACAGAGAGGCAAGTGGGACCTTCTTCTGTTTTCTCCTGCTTAGATCATTCTTAAGAGAAAGATAGGGACCAACATTGACTGCACCTAAAATTAGTGAAATGGAACAAAGAGTTGGATGGGAAATACACCCAAAGTTATCAATGAAATGTACGATGCTCTCCAGAGAGAAAATCCAAAACCAGGATAGCAGAGATCAGGAGAAAGATGGGAGTCGGGCTTGGATGTGACGATTTCAGAAAGAAGCTGTTCAGAGTGGTGTGAAGATTGAAATATACAAATTCAATAAGAAATAGGGTCAGGATTGTGTCAAGAGTGTTACAAATATGATTAATGCCAGATATAAAAATTAAAATCTCCACATCAATTCTGCTATACTACATATAAATTAAATGGACTTATCTCCAATTATTCCGAGAAATGTTTTCAATGTAATCAGGTGATTGAGACTTTTCTTTCCATTTGGTTTGGACCTGTGTAAAAGTGGAAGAATTTCAGTATATTATTAGGACAAATTATGAAGATTAAAATACAAAAGGATGTGAGAATATTTCTGCTTGGTCAGAGATATGAAGCAGATACAAAACTGAAGTTGAATAAATATCAAACACACTTTCTAAGTCCAGCCATAACAGCAGTGAAGAAATGTGCAGCATGAATGTGGAGAGCAGAGAGTTGTGTAACAAGAGATGGGACATTGAAATTAAAACTGTGTCACCATGTAACCATATAACCATTTACAGAGTGGAAACAGGCCATGTCGGCCTTTTGAGACCACTAGATCAATCCTCCCGATTTCCGCCAATATCCCTCCAACCCCCTCACCTCCATGTACACATCCAACCTTCTCGTAAATGACAGGAGGGACCACTAGCTCAATCCTCCCGATTTCCGCCAATATCCCTCCAACCCCCTCACCTCCATGCACACAACCAACCTTCTCGTAAATGACAGGAGGGACCCTGCCGCAACTAGCTCATTTGGAAGATCATTCCATTCTGCCTCCACTCTCTGAGTGAAGAAGCATCCTCTAAAATTTCTCCAGAAGTTTTTCCTCCTTACCATTAACTCATGGCCTCTTGTTCCAACCTTCCCTTCCCTCACGGGAAAGTGTCTGTCCCTGTCTCGTCTATCTATTCCTTTCATAATTTTAAATACCTGTATTGTCCTCTCTCATTCGTCTATGTCCCAATGAATAAAGTCCCAGTCTCCTTAATCTCTCCCTGTAATCTAGATGCTGTAAGCCAGGCAACATTCTTATAAATCTTCTCTGCACCTTCTCCACCTTATCTATATTCTTCCTATAATTTGGAGACCAGAACGGAACACAATGCTTTAAAAAGCTGCACTCTAGCCTATGCTATGATTTATGAAGGCCAGCATGTCATATGCCTTCTTAACTACCCTGTCTACCTGGGAACCCACCTTCAGTGAACTCTGTACCATAACCCCAAGATCCCTCTGTTCCTCTTCATTCCTCGATCCCCTCCCCTTAACTGCATATGTTCTATTTATATTATTTTTTCCAGAATGCAGCACCTCACACTTGTCAACATTAAATTCCATCTGCCATCTTTTCCAAACAAACCAAATCCTTTATTCCAAGAAAATCTACCTCACTATCCACCACTCCCCCTATTTTCATATCGTCTGCATATTTGCTTACCCAGTTAACCACACCGTCCTCTAAATCATTAATATTAATGATAAACAACAAGGGACCCAGCATCGATCCCTGAGGCACTCCACTTGTCACAGGCTTCCAACATGACATACAGTTGTCCACCATGACTCTCTGCTGTCTATCTCCCAGCCACCTCTGAACCCATCTCAATATCTATTAATCCCTAATGACTGAACCTTCCTAAATAACCTTACAAGCAGAACCTTATCAAAAGCCTGACTAAAATTCAATAGATCTCATCACCCACCCGACCTTCATCCACTTTTCTTGTCACCTCTTCAAAAAAATCAACAAGATTCGTCAAACATGACTTTCCCTTCACTAACCATGCTGGGTGCCCTTATCTATCTCTGCCTATCCAGATATTTGTACATACTATCTCGAAGTAAACCATCCATAATCTTCCCCACTCGGAAGTCAAAATACTGGCTGATAATTACTTGGCCTACACCTATTGCCTTTTTTGAACAACAGAACTACATTTGCAACCGTCCAATCCCACGGCACCACACCCTCCTCCAGTGATCTTTGATAAATCACTGTCAGTGTCCCCGCTATTTGTTCCCTGACCTCCCTTAAAGTCCTGCGAAAAATCAAATCAGGACCAGGAGACTTATTCACTTTAATTGACACAAGAAGCTCCAAACCTCTCACTTTACTAATCCTTATCTTTTCCATAACTAAGCCCTTTGCCTCTCTCATTTCATATAGCCCAATGTCCCTTTCCCTCGTGAATACAGATGAGAACAAATTGTTCAATATTTCTCCATCTCATACGATTCCTGACATAGTTCACTGGTCCCATCATCCAGTCGACCTATTCTATGTTTAACCTTCCTTTAACTGTTCACATATCTGAAAAAACCCTGAGGATTCACCTTTGCCTTATTAGCTATGGACACCTCATCCCTTCTTTTTGTCTTTCTAATTTCCCTCTTCAGGTTCTTAAGAGTATGTCAAAATGATCACTGGATCCAAAGTTCTCCGTTACGCTCACCTCCGTCACCTGCCCCATTGCATTCCTTTTCTTTCTTTTTCAATCTTTTTATTATTATTATAATTTATAAACACATACAGTTCAAAGAGATATAAAAAATACATGGTAAGTAATGAATTAATACAGAGATATTAAACAATAATATTACAGAATAAAAATATATCATTAAAAAAAAAAATTAGATCAGTTTAGGGTGTGAACTATCTCTAAAAAAAAGATATAATTAATAACAATATAGGAAAAAAGAGAAAAAAAACCCAAAAAAGAAGAAAAAACAAATCTGAATTAAAAAAACTTAAAAAAAAACTTTAAAAAAAACCTACAGATATAGCTAAACCACGCCAATCACTCCGATCTCATCTTACAGCCTAATTATCATACATAATCATAGAAAGAAAACAGAGCCAGATCAACTGACCACAAATGAAAATATTGAATAAATGGTCGCCAGGTTAACTCAAACTTAGAAGGGGATTCATAGACAGAGTTTCTAATTTTCTCTAAATTTAAACATAGTATAGTTTGGGTAAACCATTGGAAAACAGTGGGAGGATTAACCTCTTTCCAATTCAATAGTATAGATCTTCTAGCCATTAGTGTAAGAAAAGCAATCATACGATCCGCAGGAAGAGATAAATAAGTCAAATCTATCATAGGTAATCCAAAAATTGCAGTAATGGGATGTGGTTGTAAATCAATATTCAAAACAGTAGATATAATGGAAAAAATTTCCTTCCAATAATTCTGTAAAGAGGGACAGGACCAAAACATATGTGTAAGGGAAGCTATTTCCAATTGACATTTATCACATATAGGATCGATATGAGAATAAAAGCGATGGAGTTTATCTTTAGACATATGAGCTCTATGAACAACTTTAAACTGTATTAGTGAATGTTTTGCACATAGAGAAGAAGAGTTTACCAGTCGCAGAATTTTATTCCAATTTTCATTGGAAATATGAAGATTGAGTTCTCTTTCCCAATCATTTTTAAACTTTTCAAAAGTCCCAGAATTTATTTTTGTAATTATATTATATAATTTAGATATCACACCTTTTGGAGGGAATTTTGAATATAGTATATCCTCTAAAACAGTCGTAGTCTCCCGATTGGGAAAAGAGGGTAAAGTCGAAACTAAGAAACTCCTAATCTGCAAATATCGAAAGAAATGAGATCGAGGTAAATCATATTTCATGGATAATTGTTCAAATGACATGAAAGAGTTATCCAAGAATAAATCCGAAAAGCATGTTATACCTTTAACTTTCCAGAGTAAATAAGCTTGATCAATTAGAGAGGGATGAAAAAGGAAATTTAGTACAATAGGAGTTTCCAAGATAAAATGACTTAGGCCAAAAAATCTCCGGAATTGAAACCATATACGTAGTGTATGTTTTGCCATTGGATTATCAATTTGTTTATATAATTTAGTAAGAGTAAAAGGGAGAGCAGCTCCCAAAATAGAGCTAATTGAAAAATTTTGTATCGGTTTAATTTCTAAATTTACCCAATGGGGATTTAGAGATAATTCTGAATAATTCAACCAATACCTTAAGTAACTAATATTAATTGCCCAGTAATAAATTCTAAAGTTGGGTAATGCCAACCCTCCCTCTAGTTTAGATTTCTGTAAATATTTTTTCCCCAATCTAGGATTCTTGTTTTGCCAGATATATGAGGACAATTTAGAATCGACCTTATCAAAAAAAGATTTAGGAACAAAAATAGGTATAGCTTGGAATATATATAAAAATTTAGGTAAAATCATCATCTTAATAGCATTAATTCGGCCTATCATGGATAGGGATAATGGTGACCAATTGGTAAGTAAACTGCCGATCAGGTCCAATAGAGGGAAAAAATTAGTCCTAAACAAATCTTTATGTTTTTTAATAATCTTAATCCCTAAATATATAAAATGGTCTCTAGCTATTTTAAAAGGCAAACTATCATAAATAGGAACCCATCCATTAAAAGGGAATAATTCGCTTTTATTTAAGTTCAGTTTATATCCCGAAAAATTACTAAATTTGGCTAATAAAGATAAAACTGCAGGAATAGAATTTTCAGGATTGGAAATATATAACAATAAATCATCTTCATATAGTGATACTTTATGAATATCCCTGCAACGAATAATAACAGTCATATTGGGTGCTTCTCTGATAGCAATTGCCAAAGGTTCTAAAGCTAAGTTAAATAATAAAGGGCTAAGGGGGCACCCTTGCCTGGTGCCCCGAAATAATCAAAAATATGGTGATCTTTGGGTATTAGTAAAAACCGAGGCAACTGGGGAATTATAAAGAAGTTTAATCCAAGATATAAATATCGGACTAAAATTAAATTTTTCAAGAACTGTAAATAAATAAGGCCATTCTACTCTATCGAAAGCCTTCTCAGCATCTAGTGAAATAACACATTCTGAAGACTTATGTGTAGGAGTGTAAATAATATTCATCAATCTTCTAATATTAAAGGAAGAATAATGATTTTTAATGAATCCAGTCTGGTCTTCAGAGATAATATATGGTAATATCTTCTCTAGCCTTGTCGCTAAAATTTTAGAGAAGATCTTAGAATCAACATTAAACAAAGAAATAGGTCTATAAGAAGAACATTCGGTCGGGTCTTTATTTTTTTTCAAGATTAGAGAAATCGTAGCTCTGTAAAATGATTGTGGTAGTTTTCCCAATGTGATAGATTCATCAAACATCTTAATCAGCCAGGGAGAGAGAGTAGAAGAAAAAGCTTTATAAAATTCGACAGAATATCCATCAGGACCTGGTGCTTTCCCCGAATTCAGTGAGAAAATAGTATTATTGATCTCTGAATCTGTAATGGGTTTACTTAATTCTAAGTTATCTTGAGGTAATACTTTTGGGAGTTTCAAATGTTCTAAAAAAATTAAACATATTACAAAGGTCTTGAGGGGATTCTGTACTATATAAGGATGTATAAAAATTTTGGAAAGATTGATTTATCTCTTCCTGGTTAACAGTCAGTTCTCCATTCTGTTTGCGAATCTCCACAATTTGGCGTCTAACTGAAATATTCTTCAGATGATTAGCCAACAGTTTACCCGATTTCTCACTATGCACATAAAAATCAGATTTAGATCTTATCTTAATATTAGGAGCTGCCGTCTGAAGACATGGGGGTAGGTTTAGTATTATCTCTTCTTTTTTCTCTGATCACTCTCTGGTCAGATGGGGGGCTTTGTGGGTGGGGGGTGGGTTTTGTTTTTCTTTCAGGGGTTTTTATGTTTCATTTTCTTTCGTTTTTTCTTGATTTTTCTTTTAGAACTACAGATATGGCTGACATGTCGTCATGTCCGGTCCTTCCTTATATCTTAATCCTTCTTCCTGCTTTGGTTAACCCTTTATATACTGGAGGGTTGACCTAAGTAATGGATCAAAACATTAAATTTGTCTCTTGGAATGCTAATGGTCTAAACAACATGTTTAAAAGGAGGAAGGTCTTTAAAGTATTCCAGAGACTGAAAGCACAGATTATTTTTTTACAGGAGACTCATGTGAGGAAGGAGGATAATCTGCGTTTTTTTAAATGTTGGAAAGGCCCACAATTTCATGCCAACTCATGCTCTAAGACTCGAGGTGTATCTATTTTTATTGATCCCTCTATTACATTTGTTCAACATGACATCACTGTAGACCCTAACGGCAGATTCTTATTGGTTACTGGGTTATTATTCAATATTAAGGTTGTCATGATTAATGTTTATGCCCCGAATGTAGATCACCCTGAGTTTTTTAGATCTTTGTTTACTATTTTACCCAATCTAAATGAATATCATTTAATAATGGGTGGGGATTCTAACTGTTGTCTGAATCCCCTGCTAGATAGGTCGAAACCTTCACAGCTCCTACCGAATAAATCGGCTACATATATTAACTCTTTCCTTACTAACTCTGGAGCTGTTGATATTTGGAGATTTCTTCACCCGACAGATAAAGAGTTTTCCTTTTTTTCTCATGTATACCATTCATACTCGAGAATTGATCACTTTTTTATTGATTCACGTTTTATTCCACTTGTAACTGCTTGTAAGTATGACATTATAGCCATTTCGGATCACTCTCCATTACAACTCTCTCTTAAATTCAAAGACTCTGTTTCTACTATTAAGCACTGGCGTTTTGATGTTACATTATTGCAAGATTTAGACTTTGTTAAATTTATGAAAGAACAAATTAACTTTCTTTTCAACAAATTACACTACGGAAATTTCTTATGGAATATTGTGGGATACATTCAAGGCTTATATTCGTGGTCAAATTATTTCTTACTCAGTAGCTTTGAAGAAATGCATCAAAAACAAGATTCATCTATTGGTTGAGAAGATTAAAGACATTGATAAGAAATATGTGACTGATCCTACTGAAGAACTTTACAAACAAAGAATTGAACTGCAGATGGAATATAATTTGTTACTTACATTTTCGATTGAAAACCAGTTAATTAGATCTAAATCTGCATTCCCAAACAACAGATCGAACACTGCTCCCACTCTAGTTGGCGTCTCAACATATTGCTGCAAAAAGCAATCCTGAACACAATGCATAAATTCTAAGCCATCCTGCCCTTTTACTGACTGTGTTTCCCAATCGATGTTTGGAAAATTGAAATCCCCAACCAACACCACCCTATTTTACCTGCATATCTCACCTATTTGCACATTTGCTCTCCTAGTTCCCTTTCCCCATTTGGAGACCTATAATATACCCCATAATAGTAACTTCACCCTTCTTATTTTTCAGCTCTACCCACACTGCCTCTCTTGACGAGCCCTCCAGTCTATCTTGCCTCAGCACTGCTGTAATATCCTCCCTGACATGTAATGCCACACCTCCCCCTCTTAATCCACCAACTCTGTCACATCTGAAGCAGCAAAATCGTGGAACATTCAACTGCCAGTCACAACCTTTCAACCATGTCTCGCTAATGGCCACACATCATAATGCCACATGTCAATCCACACCTTTAGCTCATCCAGCTTCCTTACTACGCTCCTGGAATTAAAATAAATACAACTCAGGGATCTCCAACATCTTACCTTCTGCATATCCTCCTCTCAACCATTCTCACAATTTTCACTGCAACATTTGTTTACTACTTCCTGCTTTTCCTCCCACAAATTATTTAAACTTGTCTCTTTCCTTATCCTACTAACCCTCACCCTACCGTCCTGCCTAACTTGAAACCCTGTCCCCAACCATAGTAGTTTAAACCCCTCCTGACAGCCCTAGCAAATGCCCCCGCCAGGAGACTGGTCCTTCTGGGATTAAGATGTCACCCATCATTACGGTATAGGTCCCAGTTGTCCAAGAATTGAAACCCAGTCTCTGACTCCACCCCTTGAGCCACATGTTTAACCTCCACCTAATCCTAGGTGCTCGCTGGAAGTGCTAGCTGCCTGATGTTACTCTCGGAATAAATGAAACAGGAAGGACCACAGTGCTAGCCTGAAAGAAAGAAGTTATCATCTGGAGAACCCTGATGGGCCAAGTTTTATCAGCGACACATTGAGGTGACTAATGGTGGTAGCTCAGTTGTGAAAATCCTGGAACAACAAACCTCTCTCTACAAACCCTTCAGAACTTTCCTGAGTGGCAAAGCCTGGTGAACTTTATACATGTTCAATTCCATGCACAGTATCAGAATTGCCTACAACCAATGAACTTGGAAGAATGGGAAGTGAGATTGAACTGTGAACCAAATAACTTTTCTTAAATTTACACACACATCATACACGTGCACTTAGACTTAGAAGGGGATTAAGGTTAGTTAAGTTAATAGAGATCAGTTAAAGTTTGATTCTGTTTTCATGTTTAAAGATAATTAAAAACAACTTATCTTTATATAACTACTCGTCCTGGTGAATGTCTATTGCTGCTGGGTTTTGGGGTCCTTTGGGCTCATAACACCATAGTCTGGCGATGTACATGGATCTCCTTCCCACTCCATCCATTTTGGGTACCCACATGAAGAGGGAAACTGCTCTGGTAATAGCCAGGGCAGAGGTGTGTGGGATGGGCCACGCCTGCATCACACGCAGCAGTACCGAGAGCACCTTGCACCTGATGACCAGGTTCTTCCCCATTACTGAGAGGGAATGTCATTCCCACAGACCCGATTTCTGGTGGACTTTTACAATCGGCTCTGACCAATTCTTGTTGCATGCCTTAGCCCCTCCAAGCCAGATCCCCGACACCTTCAGGTAGTCAGATCTGACTGTGAAGAGGACAGCGGACTGATTTACCAAAGTGCATTCCTCGCTTTTGTTCCAGTTTACCCTGGAACATAGATTTGTATACTTCCTGGTCCAGCCACTTACAGACTTGTGTACAACTCAGCCGGTCTCCCACAACTAGGGGGTCTCTGTGCCGCTCCCTGTCTCCTGGAGCTGGGGGTCTCTGCACTGTCCCCATCTTGCAGATCTGGGGGTCTCTCCACTGCTCCCTGTCTCCTGATATTGGTGCTTTGTTCTCCACCAGTCCCACAACACAACCCTGACCCCTGGACGGAATGTAGAGGTTCAGAGGGATCAGTGAAAATATGGGTAGTTTTGCCAGGGTGGGGTCCATCCAGGAGCATGATAACAGCAGGGAACCCGTGGAAGGGGATGGAGGGCATTCGATGGTGCACCAGCAGGATACTGCTGAGGGCGCGGATTCCCTGGGGCTCTCGAAGGTAGAAGGCGCAGGTTATTCCAATAGTTTAGGTGAGGCAGGATCCAAATTAGAGCTGGCGCAGGTCATCAAGGGTTGAAATAACAGGTGCCTGGAACTGTCCTGAGGATACTAAGGGCTGGTAGAGGTAAGTAAGGAGGGGGTAGTTGTGTTCCGACGAGGGATTGCTGAGTGAGAGGCCACATGGATGGGACTTTGAGACAAGAGGCCTCTGATTGTACAGGGATGGGGCCTGTAAATAGACCCGCAGACATCCAGCACACAGCATCTTTGACCCAGTACCATCAGGAAGGAGATATGGAGGAACAAAATCAGGCTGCCAGAGAGGGAAATAACTTCTTCCCACAGGCCGTGAGATTGACAATGTAATGTGAGTTGAATGGGTCCGTGGAATGAAAAGGTTGACAGGGATATGGACTGTTTGCAAGCAGCTTGGCCATCAGAAAAGACGGGCTGAAAGGACTGTTTCGGAGTTGTCTATCTGGACCAGTCATTTGAGTTGAATCCTTAAATAATTCATGACAGGCTGGACTATCATTTTATATGGAGATTTTAGATTGACACATGCAGCCCGGGAACAGGCCCTTTCAGCCTATGAGCCACAACCACTCAATTACACCAATGACCTACAACCCCCTGTACGTTTTAAATGGTGGAAGGACCAGGACCAGCAGACACGGGAATAACGTACAATTCCCCACAGACAGTGTCAAATTCAAACCCGGCTCAATGGCCCCTTAACAGCGTTGTTCAAACCGCGACGCTAACCTTGCTACTCTCAATGATTCCCAGGGTTCTTCCTCCTGCTTTCCATGGGCTGCGATTGCTTCCAATTCCAGTGCCCTTGTTTCCCTGAGATTCTAACCCCTGCCCAGTGACTCTGTCCCTAATGCTTCTCCCTGGCCAGATGATCACCAGTCTCTCCTGGCTCTCACCCAAACTTTCTTAACCAATTCCACCACCTACAACCCCCTCGTCATGGCCCACCCACTCGCCCACAGGGCCAAGGGTAACAAGGTGGGGGAAGGTCCAGCCTGTAGTCACAAAGCTTGTCGAAGAACAGAGGAGAGCAGGAGTCCTGGGGCAAGAGGTGAAGGGCAGTGTGTACTGTAGTATCCACCTTCACAGGGTCACAGCCTCCAGGGTGGGGGGAGAGAGAGAACTGGCTCAGATGGGACAGATGTCCCGGTGCCAAGGGTCAGCGAATTCCCCAGCTCAGTGAAGGTCTGGGACACTGCCACCGGCAAGGAGACTGGACCACTGTCCTCCCCACATCTCCACCATATGGGGGTCCCAGGAGCAGCTCAGGTTCCAAGGCCTGTCAGTGGGGGAAGGGGGGAGGTTCGGGAACTGGGGTGGGGCAGTTCTGAATGGTGATCGAGATGATCGGTCCAGTGGGAGGACAGACATGACAGACAAGAGGGCTGGGGCTTCAGGACAGATCCCGTGGGGAGACAGGAGCTTTGGGGACCAGACGGTGGGGGACAATGGCTTTAGAAATGGACCTGGTGGGGGTCAGGGGCTTTGGGGAGAGACCAGTGGGTTTGTGGGAGGACCTGTCGGGCAAAAGAATTAGTGACAGACCAAGTTGGGAATGGCATTGGGGATGGACTCAGCAGGAGATGGGATTTTGATGGACCCGGCGGGGATGCGTTTGGGAATGGATCTGGTGGGGGATGGTATTGGGATGGATCAGGTGGGGGACGGTATTGGGGTTGGACCTGGTGGGGGACAAGATTGGGGATGGACCCAGCGGGGGGTGGGATTGGGGATGGACTCGGAGGGAGACAGGATTTTGGATGGACCCGGCGTGCACAGAATTGGGGATGGACCCGGTGGGGGACGGTATTGGGGACAGATCCAGCGGGGGACGGTTTTGGGGTTGGACCCAGCAGGGGACGGGATTGTGGATGGACCTGGCAGGGGATGATATTGAGGATGGACCTGGCGGGGTCAGTTTTGGAGATAGACATGCTGGGGGATGGACCCGGTAGGGGACTGCCCATTGATTCCGTCTTCAATGCCTCACACCAGCCGGATGATCACTGCTCTCTTTCCCAGGTCTCACCCAAACTTTCTTACCCCAATTCCACCACCTACAAACCCTTGTCATGTCCCACCCACTCACCCACAGGGCCAAGGGTAACTAGGAGGGGGAAGCTCCTGGCTGTGGGCACACAGCTCGTTGAAGGACAAGTGGGAGCAGGAGTCCTGGGGAAGAGGTAAAGGGCAGTGTGTACTGTAGCAGCTAGCTGAACTGGGCCACATTCTCCAGGGTGGGGGGGGAGAGAGAGAGAGAGGACTGGCTCAGATGGGTAGATATCTGTGTGCCAAGGGTCAGGGGATTCCCCAGCTTTGTGAAGGTATGGGACACTGCCAACGGAAAGGAGATGGACCACTGCCCTCCCCACATCTCCACTGTCTAGGGGTCCCAGGATCAGCTCAGATACCAAAGCCTGTGGGTGGGGGACGGGGAAGGTTAAAGAACTTTGGTGGGGTAGTTGTGATGGGTAATCGATTGGAGAGGGTCCCAGTGAGGGAACTGGTCTGGTGGGAGGACAGACCTGATGTTGGGCCTTTGGATACAGGCGAATTGGCATGGGGGACGGTGACAGGGACTTTTGGCTGGGCATGTTGTGGGACAGGGGCTTGTTGAAAGCCCTGGTGGGAGACAGGAGCTCTGGAGACGGTCCAAGCAATGGGTGGAGCATTGGGGATGGGCCCAGTGGGGAATAGGGGCTTTGTTGACAGGCTTGACAGTATTTTGGGGATGATCACAGCAGGGGGAGGGGTTTGGGACAGGCCTGGTGGGAGATGAGGGCTTTGGAGAAAGGCCGGGTGAGTGACAGGGGACAGTATTGGGGAAGGACCCAGAGGACAAAACCACCCCTGGAGCTTTGGTTTACCTCGGGTCACTCACCTTGGCCCACGGACGTGCTTTGATCTGCGGGAACCTGAATTCGGTGCAGTTTGGGTTCATCTCCCGGATCTGCTCCCTGGTTGAGGTCCCCAACACCTGTTGGGACAGAAACCACCTTCGCTACTGGCTCGAGGAGGGGGGAGCAAGAGGGAGACAAGGGGGGGGAAGGCAGTGTATGCCTACCAGGTCAGGGTCATGGGACGAGCCCTAGAACTGGGATGGTGGTGAAGGCTGAAACCTTAGGGGCATTTAAGAGGCTCTGAGTCACGTGGATGAAAGAAAAATGGAGGGTTATGAGGGAGGAAGGGGTTAGTTATTTTTAATTTGGTAGGAATACATCGGTCGGCACAACATCGAGAGGTCGAAGTGCTTGTAGTGTGCTCTCGTGTTCTATGTTAAACCTGTCCTGTCAGTCTTTCAGCAAGTGGAGATGTCGGGGAGGGAACGCTGCCAACTGGCACATTCCAGGCTGTAGGAGTAGATGCTGAGGGATGGACAGAGGCTTGGCGCAGCCAACACGTAGGCACTATGGGGATGGATAATAATCCTTCCATAACCGTGCACTGAGAGGCTGAGACCAAGGGGAACACCTCCAACAGCAGAGGGGGGCAGTAATCACACTGTATCAAAGTGGTGGCAATGAAGGTAAACAGAGACGTATGCAGCAATGTGTAGTGAAGGGAATATCTGGATACAACAGGAGGAGGAGAAAAGACTTGGAATGGTCTTCCTCTTTGAAATAATTTGTAAATAAAGTCAATTTTGCGGGGTTGGGGGAGGGGAAGAGAAAAGCCCTACTCAGTCAACTTTGCTTCATGAGATACATTCTCTGATCCAGGAAATCTATTCTGCACCCGCTCCAAAGTACATGGTCAAATTTATTACCCTTCGATAGCACAAGTACGACGTTATAAAACAGAGTTCATGGGGTAAACACACGCAAACACACAACCAAGCCCTCACACCAACAGACAAATGATACATGTGCAGCACGTCCAGAAAAATTACTCGATACTGATGAATAAATAGCAGAGTCGAGGAGTATTTGTACGAGCAGCTCATCAATCGTTTTACGTTCTCCCTGCCTGGAGGGAGAAGCTGTTCCTGGGCCTGGAGGTACCGGCTCTGAAATTCCTGGATCTCTTTCCCAACGGGAATAGCTGGATGATGCTGTTGGCCAGGTGAAGGGGTCCTCGATGATTTTGTCAATGATCATAGTGGATCACATTGATATTTGGGGTGCTGGGGGGCAGGAGCGTGTCCCCAGTGTTGCTCTAGGCCACTTTAGGTCCTGTGGTTGACTTCTGATATTTAAAAAAAAAAATATTTATAAATAACATCCTCAAAGAATTCACACAATTAATAATAACACAAATCAAATATAAATACACGTGTCATAGTTAAAAGAAAGAACAAAGAAATCACCCCCCCTCCCATAAACCATCCCATCTCCCGTCCATCCCCTTGCTAAAAGAAAAAGAAGAAAAATGAGGACAAGGGACCCCAACAGGAGAATCGGTTACTTTAACGTTCCTTTTCAAAACCTGAGGCCTTAAGGAGAAAGGGAATGTAAGAACCACCCTTTGTAAATATGGGGTCCATTTTCTTCCACAATATATGGTTGTAGCGGCCTGCTCACCAGGACGAAAGCCAGTACACAAGATGGCTGACGAACGTGGTGACTGCACAGATCCTGCGGGAACCAATCATCTTCGTCCCAGGTGACATCCCGCATGGTGGGAAGCAATGAGCAATGGTGAGAACACCCACCAATCCGAGGCTGGCTCTGCCGTCTCGAAAGACCTGTCATCAGTAGCGGGAGAGTATATAAGCAGAGCTGCCAGTTCAACAAACCAGTCTTCGACTTCATGGGTGTGTATCGTTCATTCCACACGTCACGGTAAGTGTGCTGGATATCGGTGCGAAGGAAGAGACTTTCACCATTGACTAACTCAAACCAGCACATCTGGACATTAGCAAATCAGACTCCACTCAGCCCCCACGACCCAGATATAGGCGACCGAAAGCAGCGAACAGCGCTCCAATCACTGCTTCTAGGGAGGTGGGGCATCATGCTAACTGGGATGCCATCCTGTACACAAGATGGCCGGTGAATGTGGCAACTGCACAGAGTCCACGGGGACCAACAACTTTCATCCCAGGGGACAACGCGCTCGGCAGCAATTAACAAGGAAGGGAACACCGACCAATTGGAGGCCGGCATGGATGTGACATCACTCCTGTCGACAGCAGCTGGGAGAGAATAGAAGCAGAGCAACCAGTGTAATAAAGGAGTCTTTGACTTTGATTTCTTGAGTGTGTGTCCGCCTTTCCACCCATCACAGTAGCGCGCACGCTCCAATTTCACATCGAATGGTCTTGCTCATCTTACATCAGGAGTCATGTGTACAGTTTCCTTACCTGAAGCGTGAGAAGTGCACAAAGATCGTCAGACTTGTTTCTGGGGTGTTTTAAGTGGGTGATAGGAGGAAAGTTTGAATATGGATCTCTTGGTCGTTGGTAAAAAGGGAGATGACCTGACAACATTATGAGAGGACACAGCAGCACGGATCGAGAGAGGATAATGCAAAGGAGCCGAACACCAAGTGTCACAATTTCCCAATAACCGATCGGCTGCTTGGACTTTAAGAAATGTCTTCAATGAAAATGTAATATCCTTGGAATTCTCTACCCTGTTGAAGGTTCATTTGAAATTGGGATCCATGGACATGTGATGAGTTTATTGCCATGCACATTCATAGAGGGATCATATGCATTGAAAAAAGTAGCTGACATTGAATTGGAAGCGGTAATAAATATGAAGGAAAGATTGAGAATAAATAGTCTCCCTTGCAGTTGGGGTACAATGTATTGCTTGAGATCAGAGGAATCCTGGAGCCAGGACAAAGTGATCCTGTGTTTCCCAAGGATTTGATTGTTGTTGGAGTAGTAAAAAGTGGAAGGGCCGAAGGGTCTTCTGCTCCTTCGACTGCTTGATTTCTGTCTTCTGATGCTGATTGGGTGCGCCTGTGTATTCGCTCGCTCGCTGATTGGTTGCTTCAGTTGCGCGAGCCAATGGGTTGATTCGGTGAGGCCGCTATTGGATTGGACGCTGAAGTCGGGTTGGATTGATGGGCGGGTTCGCGCCCTGATTGGCTCTTGCTGTAAGGAGGCGGGACATTTGCGGCGGCGTCGTCTGCTCGGCTCTGTCGCGTAGCCGCTGGTCCAACGGGACGAAGTTGGCGGCGGCGCCGGAACCTTCCTCAGCCGCGCGTTTCAGGGAAAGCGGGCGAACCGCAGCCCGCCGGGCCCAACCCGGGATCGACCGGCACCGGCGCGGTGTTTGGGTGGAGCCGAGGCGTCGGTGCGAGGCCTAATGGCGTCGACAGGGCGAGGCCGGAGGACGCTGAGTAACTGGCAGCGGGAAGGGGACGGGGGAGGGGCAAAGAGGAGACTTGCAAATCTGTTTTCCGCATGCGCGGTGGGTTCGCGACGGATTTCGGTTCGCGCATGTGCGGCTGATACGCATGTCCAAACTGAGGGCCACGAACCGAATCCTTTTTGCAAGCGCAAACTGACGACTCGCGCATGCGCACAGAAATTAAGATGGCTGCCCCCAGCCGATGGAGCCCAAGACGCTGAGTCACAAAATCAATCCGCACATTTTGGGTTTTACGTGTCCTGTGTCTGTTCTCGTTTGTCAAATCATTTGATTTTAATAATAGGCACTAAGACTTCAGGGCTCCTCGCACGGGGGAAAAACTCCGACTTGCGTCCATTGTGGGATCTGACTCCATTACGTTCGCAAGTCGGGAAGGACCTGTCTTGGTCATTGGGTCGCTTAGGAAGGGAGGGAAAACCAATCCATTTTTCTTTGCTTCCCAATGCTCATAGAATGTGTCTGATTCCATCCGTTGTTCCTGTTGTTGTATCACATTCCTCATAAAGTTAGATGTTATTTTTTAAAGTTGACGTACCATGTGTTTAAAATGCAATGTTTCTCAGTTACTTGTCCGAATGCCTTGAAAAATATAGGGACTTTGGTGTTAACAATACAGAGTAAAGATTTCACCAATCCTTTTGAATTTATGATCTCTGGGATTTCTGGTTATATTTTCTATTTAGGTTGGTGTATCTTGCAGACCTGTTTGGTTGCAGCAAGTAAGAAGGTATCGTCTTGTAGCGTACGCTGCTGCAGTGCTACCAAATAAAGAGATGTCCACCCAAGGTGAGTGTAAAATAAAGACGGGCTTTACTGTTTTAAATTCCCCATGTGTGCTCGCTGGCCCACCCACTTCTGGTGACATATGTCCCGACTTCAAGCAGTGACGTCATTGCGTAGTGGCATCACTCTCTGGCAGGCTGGCCGCTACGCAGAAGTGTAGGTCTCCTCAGCTCATATGTGCTGCTTGGTGCGGGCTCCTTCTCAGCAGTGAAGGGGAGTCCATCCCATCTTGGACTGTCCAAGTGTTCCTGTGATTTGGCCTTTTTTGCTTGCCTGGTTGCTTGACGCGCTACAATCTCAGCGTTTATAAGGGGGAAATTCTTTCAATGTTTCATTCAACTTTATTACAGAATTCTTCCTTGATTATCTGTGTAACATTGAATGTTATGGGTTTTCATGAACTGGGATCATGATTTTACTCATAATTAGGTGAGCCAATGTATGGGACATTTTTTGCTCATGCCCCATGGGAAAATAAAAATGAAGTGACAAAATTAGGAAGGTTTGTTGACTCTTGTTTTTAAGCAGGATGTCAGGGTGATTTTCATCATGCTTGCTGAAATTAAAATGTGATTTGTCAGTTCTAAATGGCAGCTGCCACATTGGCTTTGAAAGGAGAGATGGGAACTGAGTCAGGTCCTTTGTGGTCCCAGTAATGCAATGGAGAAAGATGTCATGGGGCTGAATGTTGTTTAGGGAGGGAGAGGGTATTCATTTTTAGGAAACATATGTGGCCAGCCACCCATCAATATTTTCCTCGAATGGAAACTCCTGCTGGTCGAAGCCATTTCCTACTTTGAACAGGTCCAATGTCATTATCTAAGCACATATTGTTATGAGCCCAAAGGATCCCAAAACCCAGAAGCAATAGACATGCATCAAGACAAGTGGTTTTTAAAACAAGTTATTTTTAATCAACTTTAAACATGAAAATAGAATGAAACTTTAACTTAACTCTATACTTATCTAATCCAAATTAACCCTCTTCTAATTCTTAGTGAACAGGTTTGTAATGTGTATAAATTTAAGAAAACTTCTTTGGTTCACAGTTCAATCTCACTTCTCCTTCTTCCAAGTTCTCTGGATGCAGGCAATTCTTCTGTTGTGCACAGAATTGAACGTGTATAAATTTCACCAGGTTTTGGTCCTCGAAAGGTAAATGTTTACCACTTAGGATGGTTCTTGTAGGGTTTTTAGAGAGAGATTTGTTGTTCCAGGATTTCCACAACTGAGGTACCACATTAGTCACCTCAATGTCTCAGTGATGAAACTTGCCCTGACAGAGTTTTCCAGATAATAACTTCTTTCTTCAAGCTAGCTCTTATTCCAAACAAAAGGTGTTCTTTCTTCTGCTCAAGCTGTTGTAAGATAAACAAAACCCAGGGGTGACTTTCCTGTAAGCATCCTGGCTCCTTTCCAAACAATGGTCATTCATTTTATGACATCAGTTCGATTAACACCTACTTGTGAATGTGAATAACATTCTCCAGAGATCTTCAATATTTCTTCAGTCTTTCAAATAAGATCTATTTTAAAATATGTATGCAACCTACTCTAAATCTTACCAAAATCCCAAGTATTTCCAAATTCTCCAAATATATTTATCCATTACAATATCACATAAAGAGCATTTAAGAGACTCTTAGACAGGCATATATGGGTGAAAGAAACACAGGGTTTTAGTAGGTGCACAGAGCGGTATTCACAGACATTTCCTGACACATCGCGGGCTAACAGTGCGGGGTGCCAAAGTACTGCGAGTGGCTCGTACCTTTCATTAACAGGCAGGGAACAAAAGGTCTGTGTATGTCTTCAATAAACCAGTCTTGAGATGACTACCTTTCTGTGTGTTTGCCTTTATTTAGTAGAATCTCCCGCAGTAGCCGCGACAGGGTATTTTTATTATTTTTTTGTTAGAAATATCTCGATCAGCACAGCGTCGTGGGCCAAAGGGCTTGTACCGTGCTGTAATATTCTGTTATTGCTTGACTTTGAATATCTCTTGTAAGCTCTGTGGGACTTCAATAATGTAGCAAATGTGCACAGCAACATTGCAGTCAGGAGTTTGTATCTCCTGGTTGACTTGAGCTTTTCTCTTTTTTACACAATGCTTTATAGTTCTGGTCAGTAAGAAAAGAAATATTGTGCATGTTGAATATGTCATTATGATTGAAAGTAACACTGGAAAAGAGTCAGTAACAACAAGGTAATTGGCACCCTGTAGTGGCTGGTGCAGTTTCCTGATGGGCACAAGTTATCCCTCAGTGGCTACAGTGATGTGAAAATGTGGATAAATTATTTTGTATATGATTTATACATGGAAAATTAGTTGTTGTTTGTTCCAATTTCAGATAGATGTGGTTGCAAAGTGGGTAAGGAGAGAAAATAGTTGGGGATCAACAACTGGGGCTTGCATTTGATGCTGTGTAAGTCAAAATGGATACTCAGAATAAGGCTAATCTGATTAGGCAAGCCACTGGCTCTTATACTTCCACCAGAAGTGAATCTAGAATTGAGTTTTGAGTCATTTACGGTGGGTAACTTCAAAGTCTGTTGATTGTAAGACTAAATTAAGAGCCCTTTTGCCCCTGGCTGTGCTGAAAGATTGTTTTGTTTATTAACTAAATCTTTCTGAGAAGGAAAATGGAGTGAATCTGCTTTCCTACTCGTTGATGATGAATTTTGCAGTAAGATCTTTCAACTAATTACAGACTCCAAATTCCTCCCCATCCTTCGGCATTTTCTCCTGCAATCTGCATCAGTCACCACCATCCAGGGACATAAACAATCATTCACATTCACCTCCTCCAACCATGTCCATGCCCTCTGTGGCAGGAAACCGAATGCATAGTAAATGACAGATTGGTTGAGCACCTGCACTTTGATCACCATGGAAATCTTGGCTCATGGTCACAAGCCGTTTTAAGTACAATTCCCATCCTGACCTTTGTCTTCTGCTTCCTCCATTGTCAGGGTGAGGTCAAATCCAGAGGAACCATCTCTTATTGCACTTGTGACTTGATGGTATGAATATAGAATTTTGCAAGTTCATGTAACTTGCCCACCACCCCCCGCCCCAACTTCCCAGGTTTTACTCTCCTGCTCATTCATCCAGTTCCCCTTGTATTCTCCATTCCAAACCAGATGACTTATAAATATGGGCAGAGAAATGGCAGATGGAGTTTAATTTGGACAAGTGTCTTGCACTTTGAGAGGACTTGTAGTAGTGTTGCAAAGAGGGATCTTGGGGTCCAAGCACGAGCTCTTTGAAAATGGCAACACAAGTGTAGGGTGTTAAAGAAAGTATTCTTCATTGAGCAGGGCATTAAGTATAAATGTGGTTAGGCCACATTTTGAGTGTTTTCTGCAAATCTAGTTGCTGCATGACAAAAGAAGCTTATCAGGGGGTTACTTGGGTTTGAGCATTGGTTCTGAGGAGAGGTTGGATAAATTTGGATATTTTTCTCTGGAGCATTGGAGGATGAGAGATGACCTGGTTGAAATGTATCCAATTATTTTAGTCCTTGAGAGGGTAGATTTCTTCTTCCCCCACCCCCCCCATGGGAAATGTAAAAATACTATGATGTCTATATTGAACATGAGAGGGGAAAAGGAAAGAAGTGAGGCAGGGTTTCGCACAGTGTGGTGGAGGTCTGGCCCATGCTGCCAGGATAGTGGTGAAATCACCACGATTTAAGAGGGATTTGGTTGGGCACATGAACAAGAGGGAATGGGTGATGTGTATGGACCATGTGCTGACAGATGGGATTAATTTAAATGAGCATCATGGTCACCACAGACATTGTTCACCAAATGGCCTATTCCTGGGCTGCTCTGTTGGGTGATGATTCATCTCTTTTCAAGGATTGTTGCCAATGGGCAGTAAACTTTTCACAGAGGTCTATCTCCAATGAATGTATTTAGAACATTTCCATGAGTTAATTCCCTATAGAAACACCAGTTTATCATTCAAGCTGTGTAGCCACAGCAATAATGCAAAGTTTGAAGGCTTTCATTACTGAATCCATTTTAATCAGCCTTCACCCTGTACAATGTTCAGTTGAGACAAGAAAATCAAAATGCAACTTTTAACCTCTAGGAAAGATGAGTAATCCTCTGCACCACAGAATTATTGCTGAAAAAATATTTGGAAAAATTTGTGAATTCAGCTTCCAAAGAGGGGATGAAGAGGATCCACAACAAGATTTAAAAAAATTAAACCCAGAACATTTATTGGAAGATGTTTATCACAATAAACATGTTCAGGTTCAGTAATGATCGATTCTGGAATGGCATGTGGCAGTAATAAAAGGAATGCAGGTTAGATATATTCCAAGGAAAAATAAATGAATGATTTGGATTGTGGTTTAAATGGTTTTGTGGCCAAATTTGCAGAGGTCACCAAGATAGGGGACAGAAGGAAGTGTAGAAACCGTAAAGTTGCAGAAGGATATAAAGAGATTAGGAAACTGGGCAAAATGATGGCAGATGAGATTTAACACCGAGAAATGTACAGTTGTACATTTTGGTAGTGGAAATAAACAGGAAGCATACTATTTGGATGGGATGAAAATTCAGACCTTGGATGTGCAAAGGGACCTGGGTGTCCTTGTGCAAGGAAACCTAAAAGTTAACGACCAGGTAAAATTGGTCATGAAGAAAGTGAATGCTATGTTGGCATTCATTTAAAGAGGAATAGTGTACAAGAGTAAAGCGGTGTTGATGAGGTTCTATGGGGCACTGGTGAGACCTCATTTTGAGTGCTGTGTACAGTTTTGGGCCCCCTAACTGAGAAAGCATGTGATATTGGAGAGGGTGCAAAGGAGAATGACTAGGATGATTCCCAGAATGTAAAAGATAACATACGAGGAGTGTGTGACAGCTCTTGGGTTGTATTCATTGGAGTATCGGAAATTAAAGAAGAAAGCTCATGGAGACATATTTTATATTGAAAGGTTTAGATAGGGTGGATGCGGGTAAGATGTTTCCCTTGGTGGGTGAATCAAGGACAAGAAAATGAGAGGTTATCCATATAAAACAGAGATTGGGAAGAACTTCCTTAGCCAGAGGGTCATGGATCTGTGGAACCGCTGCCGCATACAGCAGTGGAAGCCTGATCCCTAGGAGTATTCAAACAAGAAATAGACAACTGTATCGTTAGTGAGGGCATGAAGAGATTATGGGGAAAAGGCTGGAAATTGGAAGGAGTGTAGAGTAGCTCTGTGTCGGTTTATGAAGCAGACTCGATGGGCCTGGTGACCTGGTTCTGTTCCTTTGTCTTGGGATCTTGTTCTCATTTGAGTGACATTATCGAAGGCAACAAAAATGGAAACATTCAAGGCAGTTGTTGGAGTAGGTTATTAGTTTGGCATCTCTATGTAAAATTCCAAAACTATCTGTCACTTTGGAGCAGTGCCGGTCCCTCTAACCCCTGAGGAACATAGACTTTCTAATATGTCATGTGTTCTTTCAGCTACAAATGGTTCTCTTATTCAAACATGGCCAGAGGTCACTCGCGTTTCATTTCAGCTTCACATCGTTTTGGGTGGGTTTTCAGTTGTAAATGTGGCAAATGCCATTTTGGGAGTGGATTTCTTGTCACATTTTTGAGTGATGTATTTGAAAAAATGCTGTTGTGTGGACTGCAAGTGAGTTGCATTTGTTGTCCTTCCAATGCCATCTGCTGCCTGACAAGCCTTCAACCTGGCTCCTGCCTTTTCCAAGCCTTGCTCAAGTGTTTCCCTCTTCTTGTGACCCCATCATAACAGTGCACAGACATGCAAAAAGCCACTATATAAAGGCAGGGTCAATGAAATGCAGGCTGATAATACCCCCGGATTTTCTTAAATTTGCAAAATTGGATTGGCAAGAGTTGGCCGAGGTCCACAGATCTGATAGATGCTGGGCTTCACGATTGTATGTGGATCTGAAATAAACTCTAGATTGGTGGCCTTGCAGAGATAATCGTGCCCTGAACAATTCAACCGTGCCTGACTGATACAATATTCCAAATTTACAAGACTTCTCAGCAAACCTCCTCGGCAAATATGCATTTGCCAAAATAGATGTAGTACGTGCTTACTATTAGAATGCATTTGAGTCTTTGGATATCACGAAGACAGCAGTGATGCTCCCGTTCGGCATGTGTGAGTTTCTGAGAATACCATTCGGTCTATGGAATGCAGCTCAGACATTCCAGTGGTTCATGGACCACGAACTCACCGGCCTTAGGTTTGTTTGGTGCTTGTGTTGAGCGAGGAGATTCTGGTTGTAAGTGTGGATGAAGAGGAGTACAAGAGCCACCTTATCTCATTGTTTCCGAGGCTTGAGGAATGTGGCATCGTGATCAATCCCAGGAAAGTGTTTCTGGTGCTTCTGATCTTGTATTTTTGGGAACGAGGAATTTTTATTGCTGTTTCCTGGTGAATGCCACAGCATCTCTATTACCTCTTGCTGAATGACTCAAAGGATCTGATGTCTGCTTCAAAAAGACCTTAACTTTGTGTATGCTCTTCATGATGTGAACACTGTTCTTACAAATGTCACTAAGCTTGTACATCAAGGGTCCAAGGCCTTGAACTCTTACCACAGATGCATCTGTCAGTGCTGTGGGAGCAGTGTTCGAACAACGAGTCTGTTGGCAATTGGAACTTCTGGCATTTTTTTTTCAGCCAAGCATTCACCGGTTCAGGCAAAGTATAGTACATTTGGGCAAGAACTCTTAGCTATCTATCTCGCAGTGAAACATTTCATCTTTAAAAAAATATTTTTAATTTTGTATACAGTTCAATATAATAATAGAATCGTATTCAAATGATACTTTAAATGATCAAAATAGAATAAAAAATAAATGGTTGAACTGTACATAAAAGTGAGAAGAGAGAAATAGTAGAAAAGAAAAAAATACAGATCTAGGTGCAAAGCTCCTGTGATAACTATTCCCTCCCAAAAGGAAAGGCAGGATATCAATAAAATAGTAGAATTAAACCAACATGATAAGGTTCAACCATTAAGATTAAAGAAAAGTGGTGGTGGGTTGGAGAAGTGAAAACATTAGATATCCAAACACATATCTAAATATGGTTTGCATATTTTGATGTATATATCATAACCATTTCTAATATAAAACATCAATTTTGATAAGGGAATACAATTTTGCATTTCCCCACAATCAATTTTAAGATGGGATTCAGATTTCCATGGAATTGCTTTTCAACTCCTGGCCACTGCCAAAGTGACTTTAAAAAATACTTAATTGATTTTTTGAGAACTTGAATTAGGCTTCTAAATCATTTACATTTCCCAAAAGTAAAAGCTCAGGTGTTAATGGGAAACATGTTTATAATTTGTTCCAAACACTTACTCACATCTTTCCAAAATGATGTCACCTTGAGACATGACCAGAGAGAATCTATATACGTACCAATTTCTGTGCCATATCCAAAACATAAATTTGAAAAATTTGGAATAAATTAATTGATGTGGTATTAAGTATAATTGATGAATAAGTTTATAATTAACTTATCTATCGAAAACATTAATTACTGTCCCAACAAATGTCAGACCAGCAAAATGGGTCAATTTCAGTTGTCAAATCCAATTCCCATGTTTCTTTTGATTTATTCTTGTCTGGGTTTGGAGATTCCTCTTGAAGTAGAAGATACAATTTGGAAATGTTTCTTTGTAATTCCCTCATGAATCCCAATGTCCAATCCAATATTTCATCTTTTTATTGGAAGGTCATCCTTTGACCATTTATACAGACCACCAGCCTCTTATGCATACTGTAAGTACAAGCACACATCTCTACTTGCCCAGAGAGATTCTGCACTTGGACTTCATCCTCCAATTTTCATTGGACACACAGCACATCTGAGGAAAGGCAAAGGATGTGGCTGGAGCCCTATCCAGGCATGACATTACATAAAATTACTGCCATCGATTTTTCTGTCATGGATCATGCACGGCATACTGATCGCGATTTGATACGGTGTAACCAGGTCAACTCTGGTCTCCATCTTCAAGATGTGACCCTGGATGAATTGGGTGAAGAATTGGTCTGTGATTTTTTTCCCCCAACAGGAAGGACCATGCCGTTTGTGTGGGCGGCTATGAGGCAGGAAATTTTCTCTTCACAATCTATCTCTTTCAGGTAGAACAGCATCAATCAAACTGGTTAAGGGACATCTTACCTGGCTTTGTGTTAAACAGAATGTTGGATTATGGGCAAGGACTCGCTTGCTGAGTCAACACCCGAAAGTCACCAGGCACATGAAATTCAAGCTGGGGGATTTTGTTGTTGTGGATTCCCATTTCCAGCACGTGCACCTTGTGGCTTGGCAGGTCCACTTCCACCATCTCGACAATGTACTTATCTGCTCATGTGTGAGGACAGGACAGCCAGGTGGAAGGATGAAATTCCTATCATCGGCATCTCTGTAGAACAATTGCTTGAGCTTTTGTGGAGCATTGGATTCGATCTTTTGGTGTTCAGGGCCCAATTATAATAGATCGAGAGTCTCAGTTCGAGTCAGCATTGGTCCGAGCTTTCACAGATCCTCTGGGCACTACCGGAATTACGGCTAAGTATTTCAGGCCAACAGCTTCTTTGAGCATTTCCATCGTGGGGTGGGGGAAGGGGAGCTCCACATTTTTCCCACTGTTCAAAAAGTATGGGCGGGGTTGAAGGTCAATTGGGAGGCACAGGTTTGTGGGCCTAAAGGGTCTGTTACTGTGCTGTAACTAATCTTAAAGTATCGCATTGACTCTGATATGTCACTAATGTAAATCTTGGTAGTAATGGTGTGTATGATTCAGCTTTGTCTTGATCTCTGCGGCTATTGGCCTCGTCTCTTATGTGGAACCCTATAACTTGGGTGTTTTGGAATTACTTAGTTGTGAGCAGTATATCTGAATGAATAGCTTCACTAATTACTCACCATGTTCATGTTTAAAGTCCATCTATCCTTGTCTGCCAGGTCTGGACAGGAAAATTGCAAATGTTACTCCACTCTTGAAGAAGGAAGAGAGGCAAAAGACTAAATTTTAGACCATGTCTTCACATTAAAAAAATAATTATTAGGAAAATTATGTTATCTTTTCCAAACAAATACAAGCTTTCATTTTGCCAATGATTCATATTTAAATCCACATAATTTTTCCACGTAATCGCAATACATTTCCCAACCAATGCTAATGCAAACCGAATATATTCAATTTGAGATTTATCCATTCTTAAACCCATTGTTAAAGTTGTAATATACCCCATTTAAAAAAAGCAGTGGATCTAACATTAAAGAAGTCTCAAATAAATCCACCAGAAACTCATTAATTTTTTTCTCCTAAAATACTTACTTTATCACACAACCAGACTGAATTGAAAAAAAAGGTATCAATTTGAGTCCCACAATGAAAACATAAATCTGAATGACTAAATCCATATCTTTTTAACTTTTCCGGCGTTTAATACAATTGATGTTGAAAATTATATTTCACCAAATTTAGTCACACTATCTTCACACATAGTTGTCCATCCTTCTTCGGATAATTTTAAGGATAAATCATTGATTTATCTAAATCCAGTTTAGCCATTTTCTCTTCCAACAAAGAATACATTTTTGAAATAAATCGCTTTCTGCCACATTTACAATTAAATTTTTTAATTTAGTTAACTTGGGCATCTTCAATTCCTGCCCAAAATTTTCACGACTGGAGCACGTACTTTAAAATATGCAAACAAAGAATTTAAAGGTACCTCAATTTTTTCCCCAAGCCTATCAATGTGTGTGACATTCCATTGGAATTGCGTATTGGCTTCCATTGCACAACCCATTATGGGTGCAGATTTTTTAAGGTCCCATGACTTGCTAGTAGACGTGAGGTGGAGGAAATTGGTTCATGCTACCACTTTTCAAACATACCCACTGGTCTGCAGCAAAGGGAGAGTTTCCATCTCGGGGTCCAGACCCTGCACAAAGATGCCTACGCTGCCCTGCTTAATGAATTTCCCGGTATTATCTCTCCGAAATTCAATACCTCCAAAACAGTACATCGAGGGCCATTGCCAACATCTCACATTCTTTAGCCGTCATTTATGGCCATTGGAGATGAAATATCGTGCATTGTATCGAGCCACACGGCACTTCCAATTTGTTTTGGAGGGTCGGCATTTCACTGTGTTCACAGACCACCAGCCACTCATTTTTGCCTTCAGCAAAATAACGGATCCACGGTCAGCAAGACAGCGGGTGTTTTAGTTTCTGTTGACGGTTCTGGGGGTGGGGGGATGTAGCAGTTGTCTTGTGGGTCGAGTGGACAAGGTTCTTTGGCAGACGCGTGAAGTCATAAGACAGACAGCTGGGAACTCATTCATTTAATTGACTGCCCACACGTGGTGCTGTGTGCTGAGGAATGGCACATTGATCTGTGGATTCTCCTGCCGAAAGGCATGGGACACTCTCAGGGCTTAATTTAAATCTGTGGTCCTGTGGATTGGCAGCAAACTCATGAAGCCCGGGACATGCAGTAAATTAAAGAAGGCTGTAAAGTCTGAATAAAGCAGTCTTGTGTTGACTAGCCTGGTGTGTGTGTGTGTGTTTTGCTTTAGTAGCTCTATCGAAGTAGCCGCTACATACATAAATATTTGGAGTCATTATTGCACTTATAGGATACTTTTCATCCATCTCAGAGCCTGTGGGAAGAAGCTATTCCCCAGCCTGGCAGTCCTGATTTTGATGATGGACGTGGTTAAAGATGCTGTGCACTGCACGGAAATGGTCTTTTTACTGTTCCTTGAGCCCTATTTGAACAACACTCCCAGTAAATGTCATCTACAGAAGGAAGGGACATCCCAGTGATCCTCACAACTCTTTGCATCATTCCTGACTGATGCTTTACAGCAACTAGACCATCCAAAAGTGTAGCCAGACAGGAGACTCAACTGCGCTCCTGTAAAATCTCAGGATGAGAGGCGTTGGCCTTGACCTCCTCAGCCTCCTTGGGAAGTGTAGGCCCTTCCTGACCAATAAGGAGGAGTGATTGTTTTGTGTATTAATACGTGTGCTGTATGGATGGGAATTTTATGTGATTGTATTGTTTATTCTTGCTCTTTAACAATCTTTAGTGGATAGAAGTAGTCATTGTACTTTAGGATGTACAATCATGTACAGATTGTCCTTAAATAGCCATTTGGCCCAGATGTCTATTCAGTCCAAGAATACTTTCCATCACAGGCAGATTTTGAACAATAACCCCATTCATTCTGCAACAACTGCCACTTAATTTTGCCAGTTGTTCAATGGTAAACTATATGGGGAAAACACCACTGTCAACTCTTCTACCTTAAAGGAGTAAATATATTCAAATGGGCAGTAGATCAAGAGATGGAAACAGTGAAATCAGACAGAGGTGAGTGGCTGCTTAAATTAGAAACATTCGTGTTCATGCTATAGAGTTTAAGGCTGCCCAGGAGGAATATAATGTGTTTTCTTTAAGATTGTTTGCCCTCACCCTGGTGAGGGATGGGGCTAACAGACATGTTGCGGGAAGGGTTCGAGAATTAATATGGTGGGTCACAGGAAGCTCAAGTTTAGATCCACAGAGCCCAGGTGTTTAGCAGAATGGCCACCCAGTCTGTATTTGGTTTTGCTGATATCGAGGTCAACTGAGTCATCCAAATGTAGGAGATTAGGATGGATGGGGTTCATGTGAAACTCTGCCTCAACTGGAAGGTCTGATTGTGGCCCTGGATGGAGGTGAGAGGAGATGTAGGGACAAGTTTGGCAATTTCTGCAGTTCCAATGGGGAGTGCATGAGATGGTGGTGGTTGGAGAGGGTAGTGCCGTCGAGGGAGTCACAGAAAGATGTGCCCCTGTGAAAAGAGGATATGAGTGGAGTGGGTTAGATGTTGCAGGTTAGAGGATGGTGCTGAAGTTGGAAGTTTCCAACGATAACGTGTCAGATGTGGCAGCTGATGGTTGGTAAGTGAGAAACCTGTGGGATTCTGTCCTTGTTGTGCTGGAGAGGAGGTGTGGTAAGGGCAGAAAGAGAATTGGAGATATGGGTGCAGGCTTTTACAATGACAATATGGGGGAATCTGCATTTATTGAAGAAATAAGACATTTTGGGTGTTCTGGAGTAGAAGACCTCATCTTGGGACTGTTAAAGGCCAGGGGACCCCAAAACCTAGCAGCAATAGAAAATCACCAAGACAAATGGATACTTAAGCAAAAGTAATTTTTAATTTTCTTTAAACAAAAAAACAATCAACCTTTAACTTATCACTATTAATGTAACTGCCTAACATTAACCCCTCCTAATTCTGAACGCAGGTGTATTTAAAGTGTGTAAAGTTCTTTGACACTCCTACAAGTTCACCGGTATCTATTAATTCTTATACTGTGCACAGAATTCAACATTTATGACTTTTCACCAAGATCTGGTGCTTAAAAGTAAATGGTTACCCTCCAGGAAGGCTCTTGTTGGTTTCAGAGAGGGATTTCTTGCTTATTGGACACACAAAACTGATTCCCTCTGATCAGCCACTTTGGTGTCTTGCCAAAGAAACTTGCCCCCCATCAGGGTTTTCCAAATGATAACCTCTTCTGCAGGTCACCATTGAGTTCCTTTTGTTTCCCTTATTTCAAGTGAAACACCATTTCTATCCAGCCATTTCCTCTTGTATGTAGAACAAGGTTTTTCAACAGGCTGAACTGAGAACTCACAACCCATCTTCAAAATGGGGTTTCAACAAGATGCCAGCTTGCCATCTCACTCTCTCTCTCTTTTAGAAAAAAACCTATTTGGTGTCTCCTCTCTGCTTGCAAAAGCACATGACCTTAGAACAGAAAATTTCTGAGTCCATGTATTTGTTGCTTTAAAAACAATAATTCATTTACACCTGCTTTTGAAATTATTTAGCAAAACACACAGTCATGCTCTCCTGCACCCCCCCCCCCCCCACTACCCCAAACCCTGGGCCAAGTCACTGAGGGTCTGTGGATTCTCTTTCAATGCTCACAGACCAATCTAAGTCATTGGCAATGTGAGCTCCAATTTTGATATTCTGACACGATTAGGAACCCATTAGGACCCACTCTTATCCCAGGTCTGATACCTGACACCCTTTTAGCCAATTTCCAACCAGTATTTAGCAATCCACAGTGTAGTGTAGGTTCCTTGACTTCTTTGTCCAGAAGCCCACAGCCTCAAGTTACCAACAGCCTGTCACCTATGTTGGTCCTTCAGTTGCAGAACCCCTCACTGGTCTGCTTCCATGGTCACTGACCCGTGTATTGAATCCTCTGCTTCTCAAATGTTGATGGGGTGTGGTCTTCATGTTTTCTTGTGCCCTGTGCTAGTCCTCTACTTCCCCAAAGTTCGCGGTGGCAAGGAAATCTAACACACCTAATTAAAAAATTTACATCTTAGAGGAGAATCTCACATGTGTGGAGGGATGGAAAGGGCATTATTACAAATTGAAGCCTAATATTTGAATATTCATGTGCCAAATTTGCAAAAGCATAGAGTATATATTTCTTAAGCTCTATGTAATTTTTTCTAAAGGAAGACAATTTTGAAATTTTGCATGTCATCTTGGCATCCCTAAAAATTTATCTGATTTCCGAGTAAGTTCAATACATTTCCACATCCCTGCTAATGCTAATTTAACAAATTTCAATTGATATATTACTAGTTTTAATTTGGGCCTTATTCCCTCAATATTACTAATAAAAATAATGTTGGATTTTGCAGATAAACAACTGTAACTTGTTCCAAAAAATTTGTAATTCTCACCAAAAAGATCTTGCATTAGGACAAAGCTAAGTTGAATGCAAGAAAGTTGCTACATCTTCACCACACTTCAAACATCGATCTGATAATTCTGATTTTATTCTATTCAATTTCTCTGGTGTAAGAAGTAACTGTAGAAGAAAAACGAGTTGTGAATTCCTTCCTCACTGCTGCAGTGTGGAACTCTGGTCAATAGTTCCAGACTGCTGAGTTGAAGTGAATTAATACAACTCCCCTGGATCAAGTGATCTCTGTTGCCAAATCAGCTTCCTGTCGAGCTTTTCAAATCCAACTGCCTGAGTCAACTGACTCCAGATGCAGCTTTCAGATAAATCCTTGCTGACATTTGCTACATTACTAATGTAAAAACAATTATGCTGAACTAATTTGTGTCAAACATTGAGAAACTTATATGGATCTGCCCATATTTGCCAATCAACTACAATATTCAGATCCATTTCCCACATTTGTCTATACTTATGAACTCCTCATTTAAAAGTTCCTACTTGTAATCAAGAGGACATCATAGAAGTAAACTTTTTAACAATTCCTCTTTATAAGGAATTTCTATTTCAATACAACATGGTTGGTCCCAACTTATCCTTCAAATATGCTCTAAGTTGGAAATAGCAAAAATGATTGCAATGAGTTATACGATATTTATTTCTCAGTTGCTCAAATAACATTAATTGACTCCTTTCATAACAATCTTCAACATTTATAATCCTCTTACGAAACCAGCTGTCCAGAAATTGATGATCCTTTGAAAAAGATACGAGGATTTTGAATCAAAGCCATTCTGGGTGATGTACATCCACTTACACCAATTTCATCATTTATTTTAATCCATATATTAATCAAATGTTTCAACAATGGTGTATCTTTTTCAATTCCCACTTGTATATAAATTCTTCTGCCTTTCTCTCTCCTATTTTATACATTTTAAAGGCAATTTTTCCCTTTCACAAAAAGAAGCAAGAAATCTCATTTGAGCTGCTCGATAACAATGTTTAAAATGAGGAAGCTGCAATCCTCTGAATGCAGAATTTGTTTTGGGTCACATGTAACATGGGATTCAATCAGAAATGGGTTCACGTGACGTAAACTCATGATGCAGACTTTTTTCTGAAAATGGAATACAAGAGGAGGGTTGTCTAGGTCTTTCACAGGATATAGATCACAAGATAAAGGGGAAAAGTAGGCATATTGAGTCTGCTCCACCATTCTTCCACTCACCCCCACTCCCCAGCTCTCTCCCCATTTCCTTTGGTTCCTTGACTAATCAACTACCTGTCAATCTCTGCTTTAAATACACCCAATGACCTCAGTTCCACAGATTCACAACCAAATGACAAAATCAATTTTGCCACATCTGTTTTAAATTGACACCCTTTTATCCTGAAATTATTCTCTCCTGTCCTAGAATCTCCTACCATGGGAAACATCTTTGCCATATGTACTCTGTCCAGGCCTTCCAGCATTTGAAATGCCTCTGAGGTCCCCCTTATCCTTCTGTATTCCAACTAGTACAGTCGAAGGGTCGACAATTTTTCCTCATACACTCACCCTTTCATTCCTGATATCATTCCAGTAAATCATCTCTGACCTTCTCCAACACCAACACATCTTTTCTCAAATACGACACCCAAAAGTCTAAACCTGATTGAATGGAAAGGGAATTCTCCAACAACACATAAACAACAGTGAAATGATATTATGTCTTGTTGATATTTACAAAAATTAATGAAGAGTCAATTCACAGTGATTTACAATAAATTTTGGCCTATAATTCTAGCCCATTAATGGACTACTATCATAACCTAAAGAATGAGGGTTGTTCTGAAGCTTGGTTCTGTGTTATGAGACCAGAGGATCCCAAAACCCATCAGCAATAGATATTCACCAAGACAAATGGTTAATTAAACAAAACCTGATTTTAATTATCTTTAAACATGAAAACAGATAACACTTTAACTTATCACTATTTTACTATTTTAACTTACTTTATCTAACTTACCTCCCTTCTAATTCTAAGTGGACGTGTGTGTAATGTGTGTGTAAGTTCAGAAAAGTTCTTTGGTTCAGAGTCCAATCTCACTTGTCATTCCTCCAAGTCCACTGTTTGCAGGCCATTCTTATACTGTGCACAGAATTTAACATTTATCAAGTTCACCAGATTTTGGTGCTCAAAATGTGAATGATTACCACTCAGGAAGTTTTTTGTTGGTTTTCAGAGAGAGGTGTGTTGTTCAGGGAAGCTTTAGTGATTTTGTGACTCAACGTACCAGCATCTGAAGTCCGCTATCTCTTCAGAAAAGCTCTGATAGCTTTAGCATGGAGCAAAGCTGAACCAGGACTTTGCAGGTATTTAAGGGAGTGTGTGGGCAGGGTTTGTTCTGGACCAACAATCTCACCAAATGTCTCTGCTTGAAATCAAGATTCAAACCATTTTGAGGAATACAACAGGAATTGTTCAACAAGAGCCTGGTGTTCCCTGAGGAGTTTTCTTTCAATAGTGGAAATGATTTTTTTTAAAGCCCGTTAATCTTCCTGATACAGATCTTTGTATTTAATTTTCAGGTGGCTCTCTGTTGTTAACTTGGAGGCCTTTAATGGGGTGACTGGGTGGAATCTTTGCTTTAACCAAGCAGTTCGCTTGCAATTTTCCAGCTGTAGGATGCGGTGCAGTTGGTTGCAAGTTTAGCAAGTGGGATTTTGATGTGAAACTGCAAGTCACAGCACCATTTTTGTTTTTGAAAATGTCAATGTGAAAATTTTACCTTTGGTCTCCTTGGTTTGCTTAAGTTTACAGAGGAGACGTTGGGTCAAGCTGAGAAGATAGAGTTGGATGCCCATTTGGTGAATCGGCTGGGCAAAGCATAAAGCACAAAATGAGGGTCTGAAAAATTAATGAAGGAGACTGAAGTGCCGTTGAACCAAACCCAGGTAAAGAATTTAATTTTGTGCTGTGTACTTAAGAGACCAAACGATTTGGGATTTTAGTGGTGACCTATTTAAATGAACAAAATCTGATTAGAATAGAAGTTTATGGAATGTTTGGAAGTTGTCACAAAAAAATGGAGATATAAATTAGATGTTGTAATTGAGATAAATGAACAATACAATGAGCCTGGTGTCACAGTATCTGCCTCCCTCTACCGTACATCACCATTAAACCTTCTCCCCAATATGAACCTGATGTCACAGTATAGGTGAGAATGTATTGTACATCACTGTTAAACCTTTTCACGACAGTGAATCCGGTGTCAGAAGTATCTGTCAAAGTTAACTGTACATAACCTTCAGCATTCTTCCCACTCTGAACCCGGTTTCACAGTATCTGCCACAGTTTATTGTACATCACTTTAAAACCTTCTCAGTATTGTAAACCTGGTATCACAGTACCTGCCACAGTTCATTGAACCTGACTGTTAAACCTTCTCACGAATCTGAATCCTGTCTCATAGTTTCTGTCTCTGTCTATTGGACATCAACGTTAAACTTTCTCCCCCCTGTGAACCTGGTGTAATAGTATTTGCCTCAGTCTACTGTCCATCACCGTTTAACATTCTCCCCACTGTAAACCTGGTGTCACAGCATCTACCTCAGTCTCCCATACATCACCCTTAAATCTCCTCCCTACTGTGAACCTGGTGTAAATGTATCTGCAATAGTGTTATATGCATCACTTTTAAACATTCTTCCCTCTGTGAACCTGGTTTCACAATATCTGCCACAGTTTATCGTACATCACTTTTAAACCTTCTCAGTACTGTAAACCGGGTGTTACAGTACCTGCCACAGTTCATTGAACCTGACTGTTAAACCTTCTCACTAATGTAAAACAGTGTCAAATTATCCTTGTCACACCTCCATACATCACCGTTAAAACTTCAACCCACTGTGAACCCGTTGTCCACAGTATCTACCACAGTTTATCGTACATCACTGACACAACTCCCCACTGTGAACACAGTGTCACAGTATATGCCTCTGTCTACCGAACATCACCATAAAACCTTCTCTCAACTGAGAAACTGGTGTCACCCGATCTGCCACAATTTATCCTCCATCAATGTTAAACATTCTCCCCACTTTGAACGCAGTGTCACAGTATCTGCCTCAGTCTCCCGTACAGGACACTTAAACCTTCTCCCCACTGTGAACCTGGAGTCACAATATCCGCCTCAATAGACCTTACATCACCCATAGACTTTCTCCCCAATGTGAACCTAATGTAACAGTATCTGCCTCAGTCTCCCATATATCACCATTAAACATACTCTCCACTGTGATCCTGTATATGCCAGAGTTTTTTTATACATCACTGTTAAACCTTCTCACTGCTCTGAACCCGGTGTCACAGTTTCTGTCCCAGTCTACTGTACATCAGCATTAAACGTTCTCCACACTGTGAACTCGGTGTCACATTATATGCCACAGTTTATTGTACATCTCGTTAAACATTCTCCTCACTGTTAACCTGGTGTCACAGTATCTGACACAGTTTATTGTACATTAATGTTAAACGTTTTCACTCCCATGAACCCATTGTCTCAGTTTCTATCTCAGTCCACCGTACATCACCGATAAACATTCTACCCCCTGTGAAGCTGATGTCAGAGTATCTGCATATGTCTATCGCACATCACCATTAAACATTCTCCCAACAGTGAAACCAGTGTCACTTTCTCTGCCACAGTTTATCATACAGAACTGTTAAACGTTCTCCACACCGTCAACCCGGTCCGTGTCACAGCATCTGCCTCAGTTTCTCGTACATCACCAGTAAACCTGTGAGGCTGGTTTTACTGTACCTACCACAGTTTATTGTACATCACATTAAACCTTCTCCTCACTGTGCACTTAAAGTCATGGTATCTACATCAATTCACCGTATATCATCATTAAATCTTCTCCCCACTGTGAACACAGTGTCACAGTATCTGTCTCAGTCTACCGTACATCAACGTTAAACCTTATTCCCCACTGTGCACCTGGTGTCACAGTATTTATCTCAATTTACCATACATCACCGTTAAACCTTATCCCCAATGTGAACCATTTGTCAAAGTTTCTGCCAGCGTTTATCGTACATCACAGTTAAACCTTCTCCCCACTGTGAACATGATATCATAGTATCTGCCTCAGTTTACCGTACATCACTTTTAAAAATTATCCCTACTGTGTACCTGGAGTCATGGTATCTACCTCAATTTACCATACATCACCGTTAAACCTTCTCCTCACTGTGAACACGGTGTCACAGTATCTGCCTCAGTCTACCGTATATCTCCTGTATATCTCAATTAACCCTTTTCCCATTGTGAACCTGGTTTCACAGTATCTGACACAATTTATCGTACACTGTTAAACATTCTCAAAACTGCTAACCTGGCATCAAAGAATCTGCCTTACTCTATCGAACATCACTGACAAAACTTCTGCCCACTACAAACCCAGTGTCACCGTATCTGCATCAGTCTACAGTATATCACCATTAAAACTTGTCTCCACTGTTAATCTAGTGCCACAGCATCTGCTATATTGTTCATCAATGTTAAACCTTCTCACGACTGCTGGAAACCAGGTGTCACAGTATCTGCCTCAGTCTGCTGTACCTCCCCGTTAAACCATCTCACTACTGTGATCTCGGTGTCTGATTACATGCCTCAATCTTCTGTACATCACCGTTAAACATTCTCCTCACTGTGAACCTGGTGTCACATTATCCACCACAGTTTATTGTCCATCACTGATAAACTTTCTCATTGCTGTGAACCTGGTGTTACAGTATCTTCCACAGTCTACCGTACATCACTGTTGATCTATCTCTCAACTGTTAATCCAGTGTCACAGTATTTACCACATTATATTGTACATCACTGTTAAACCTTTTCCACACTGATGACCTGATGCCACAGCATCTGCTGTAATTTATTGTACATCACTGTTAATCCTACTAACTACTGCTGTGAAACCGGACACACAGTATCTTCCTCATTCTTCCATATAGCACCGTTTATCGCACATCTGTTTTGAACCTTCTCTCTTCTGTGAACTAATTTTCATGGTATCTGTCAAAGTTTACCATACATCACTGTTAATCCATCTCACTACTGTGAACGCGGTGTCACTTTATCTGACCCAGTTTAATGTACGTCACTTTTAGACCTTCTCCCTACTGTGAACCCAGTGTCACAGTATCTGCCTCAGTCTCCCGTCTATCACCATTAAACCTTCTCACCTCTGGGAACCTGTGTCACAATTTTTGCCAAAGTTCGTTTTACATCACTGATAAACCTCCCCACTGTGAACCGGGTGTTATAACAACTGTCTCCATGCACTGTACATCACCATTAAAGCTTATCCCCACTGTGAACCTAGTGAAACATTTTCTGACACATTTTATCATACAACACTGTTAAACCTCTCATTGCTATATAACTATATAACCATATACAGCACAGAACAGGCCAGTTTGGCCCCATTAGTTCATGCTGGAACAAATCCCCACCCTCCAAGTTCCATGGAGCAGCACCTGGTCCATACCCCTCCAATCCTCTCTCCTCCATGTCATCATCCAGTCTTTCCTTAAATGTAAATAACGTCCCTGCTTCAACCACCTCCGCCGAAAGCTTATTCCACATCCCAACCACCCTTTGCGTGAAGAAGTTTCCCCCTCATATTCCCCATAAAATTTTCCCCATTCAACTCAAACTATGGCCTCTGGTTCGAAAACCCCCACTCTTAATTGAAAAAGCCTAACCACGTTGACTCTGTCCCTTTTAAAATCTTGAACACCTCCATCAAATCCCCCCTCAATCTTCTACGCTCCAGAGAAAAAAGCCCCAGGCTGCTCAACCTTTCTCTGGAACTCAAACCCTGACATCCTGTCAACATTCTCGTGATCCTTCCCTGCACTCTCTCTATTTTGTTTAAATCCTTCCAATAATTTGGTGACCAAAACTGCACACAGTATTCCAAACTTGGCCTCACCAATGCTTTGTACAATTTCATCATAACATCCCAACTCTTGAATTCAATACTCTGATTTATGAAGGCCAACATTCCAAATGCCTTCTTCACCACTCTATCTACCCGAGTATCAACTTTGAGGGTACTATTTACCATAACTCCCAAATCCCTTTGTTGCTCTGCTCTCCTCAATTGTCTACCATTCAATGTATATGACCTATTTAGATTTGCCTTTCCAAAATGCAACACTTCACACTTATTCGTATTAAATGGCATCAGCCATTTCTCAGCTCACTCCTCTAGCTTTCCTACATCTCTTTTTAAGCTATGGTAATCTTCCTCACTGTCCACAATACCACCAATATTTGTATCATCTGCAAACTTACTTATCCAATTCACCACCCCTTCTTCCAGATCTTTCATATATATATATATAACAAACAATAGTGGACCCAGGACCGATGCCTGAGGAACTCCACTAGTCACCGGCCTCCAATTTGACAAACAATTTTCTACCACTACTCTCTGACACCTCCCATCCAACCATTGCTGAATCCATTTCACTACCTCCTTATTTATATCTAATGCCTCTACCTTTTTACCTAACCTCCTGTGGGCAACTTTGTCAAAAGCTTTACTCATCTAAATAGACAACATCCACAGTCTTCCCTCAATCAATCTTTTTTGTGAGCCCCTAGAAAAACTCCATAATGTTTGTTAAGCATGATCTACCCCTGACAAAACCATGCTGACTACTACCTATCAATCCCTGTTCTTCCAAATATTTGTAAATGCCATCCCTCAGAACAGACGTCAGACTCACAGGTCTATAATTTCCAGGCTTACATTTGGACTCTTTCTTAAACAGCGGAACAACATGAGCCACCCACTCTCCAATCCTCTGGCATTACCCCCATGACCAGTGACATCCTAAATAACTCTGTTAATGGCCCCACTATCTGTACACTAGCCTCCCTGAGTGTCCTTGGGAATACTTTGTCCAGATCCAGAGATTTGTCCACCTTTATCTTTTTTAACACTGCCATCACTACCTCCTCGGTTATCCTTATATGATTCATGACCTCCCCACTATTTTTCTTTATTTCAACTGGTACAATATTTTTTTCCCTAGTGAATACCGAGGAAAAGAAATCATTTAAAATTTCCCCCATCTCCTCTGGCTTCTCACATCGCCTACCCTCCCTATCTACAAGGGGTCCAATTCTATCCCTCACTAATCTTTTACTTTTAAGGTACCTATAGAAACCCTTTGGATTTATTTTTACTCTGCCTGCCAAAGCCTCTTTGTGCCTCTTTTTGGCCTTTCTAATTTCTTTCTTAAGATTTTTTTCTACACTCCTTGTAGTCCTCTTTCAATTTCTCATCACCCTGCTGTTTATACCTCTTGTACACCTTCCTCTTTCTCCTAACCAAATTTCTAATATTCCTCGAAAACCAAAGCTCCCTATGACTTCCAGCCTTTCCTTTGATCCTCACTGGGACACGTCTACTCTGTACTCTCAAAATTTCTTCTTTGAATATTCTCCATTTTTCATTTACATCCTTTCCTGAAAGAATCATGTCCCACTCAATACTCCCCAAATCCATTCTTATTCCTTTGAAATTTGCTTTTCTCCAATCCAGAACCTCAACTTTAGGCCCTTCTTTGCTCTTCCCTAAAACTACCCTAAAACTAATAGAGTTGTGATCACTAGACCCAATTTGTTCTCCAACATTAACCTCAGACACCTGACCTATCTCGTTGCCTAACAGGAGAACCGTCCTGAGTCAGTTCCTCTACGTATTGATTAAGAAAACTATCTTGTACACATTTGACAAACTCAAGCCCATCTAGCCCTCTTACTGTATGGGTATCCCAATCAATGTGAGGGAAGTTAAAAGGTTCCATGATCACTTTCTTTCTTTGGCTTGGCTTCACGGATGAAGATTTATGGAGGGGTATGTCCACATCTGCTGCAGGCTTGTTGGTGACTGACAAGTCTGATGAGGAACAGGCAGGGACAGTGTATTGGCAATGCCTGAAATAGGTATTGTATCCTTGGGAAAATGTTCATTTTAATACAGTTTATCCTTCCTATTAGTGTTAGTGGTAAGTCTTTCCAATGCTCTAAGTCGTCCTGTAATTTTTTCATTAGTGGATAATAATTGAGTTTATATAGATGGCCGAGGTTTTTATTTATTTGTATACCTAGGTATCATATTGTTTGCATTTGCCATCTGAATGGTGATTCTTTCTTAAATTTTGAGAAATCCGCATTATTCATTGGCATTGCTTCACTTTTATTTGCGTTAATCTTGTAACCTGACACTTCTCCATATTCCTTCAATTTCTTATGTAATTCTTTTATTGATATTTCTGGTTCTGTTAAGTATACTATAACGTCATCTGCAAATAAACTGATTTTATATTCCTTATCTTTTATTTTTATCCCTTTTATTTTATTTTCTGTTCTTATCAATTCTGCTAGTGGTTCTATAGCTAACGCGAACAATGAGGGTGATAATGGGCATCCCTGCCTCATTGATCTGCTTAAGTTAAATTGCTTTGATATATATCCATTTACTGTCACTTTCGCCAATGGCCCCTTATATAGTGCTTTAATCCAATTAATATACTTCTCTGGTAAACTGAATTTTTGTAGTACTTTGAATAAATAATTCCATTCTACTCTGTCAAAGGCCTTCTTTGCGTCTAAAGCAACTGCTACTTTTGGAGCTTTATTCCCTTCTACTGCATGAATTAAGTTAATAAATTTACAAATATTGTCTGTTGTTCGTCTTTTTTTAATAAATCCAGTTTGGTTTAGATTTACTATTTTTGGTACATAGTCGGCTAATCTGTTTGCTAATAGCTTAGCTATTATCTTATAATCTGTGTTAAGTAAAGATATTGGTCTATATGATGCTGGTGCGAGTGGATCTTTCCCTGTCTTTGGTATTACTGTAATTATTGCTGTTTTGCATGAATCTGGTAAGCTTTGTGTTTTATCAATCTGGTTGATTACTTTCAGGAGGGGAGGAATTAATAAATCTTTAAATGTTTTGTAGAATTCTATTGGGAATCCATCCTCTCCTGGTGTTTTATTATTCGGTAGTTTTTTTTATTATCTCTTGTATTTCTCCTATTTCAAATGGTTCTGTTAATTTATTTTTTTACTTGATGCCAATACCATTCTCTTAGTTTGTTCTGTCTTAAGCTGCCATGGTAGAATTTTGTGCGTTTTTTTCTCCTAGTTCATAATATTTCTGTTTTGTCTTCATTATGTTCTTCTCCACGTTATATGTTTGAGTGTTTCATATTTTATTTTTTTATATGCCAATTCTCTTCTTTTAGTTGTGTCTTCCTTCATTGCTAATTCTTTTTCTATATTTACTATTTCCCTTTCCAACTGCTCTGTTTCCTGATTGTAGTCCTTCTTCAACTTGGTTACATAACTTATTATTTGCCCTCTAATGAACACTTTCTTTGTGTCCCATAGTATAAACTATCTTTCACTGATTCTGTATTTATTTCAAAGTACATTTTAATTGGTCTTTCAATGAATTCTCTAAAATCCTGCCTTTTAAGTAGCATGGAGTTTAAACTCCATCTATTCATTCTTGGAGGGATGTCCTCTAACTCAATTGTCAATATCAAGGGTGAGTGGTTCGATAATATTCTAGCTTTATATTCTGTTTTTCTTACTCTGTCTTGCATACGAGCTGATAACAAAAATAGGTCTATTCTTGAGTATGTTTTATGTCTACCCGAATATTATGAATATTCCTTTTCCTTTGGGTGTTGTTTCCTCCATATATCCAAAAGTTGCATTTCTTGCATCGATTTAATTATAAATTTGGTTACTTTGTTCTTTCTGGTAATTTTTTTTCCCAGTTTTATCCATGTTTGAATCCAAATTAAGGTTGAAATCCCCTCCTATTAATATGTTCCCTTGCGTGTCTGCTATCTTCAAAAAATATCTTGCATAAATTTTTGACCTTCTTCGTAGGTGAATATTCATTGAGTAAATTCCAAAACTCCGAATATATCTGACATTTTATCATTACATATCTCCCTGCTGGATCTATTATTTCCTCTTCTATTTTAATTGGTACATTTTTACTGATTAAAATAGCTACTCCTCTAGCTTTTGAATTATATGACGCTGCTGTTACATGTCCTACCCAATCTCTCTTTAATTTCTTGTGCTCCATTTCAGTTAAATGTGTTTCTTGCACGAATGCTATATCAATTTTTTCTTTTTTCAGTAAATTTAGCAGTTTCTTCCTTTTGATTTGGTTATGTATTCCGTTAATATTTAAAATCTTATAGTTCAACGTAGCCATTTCATACTTTGTTCATCTTTCCTTTCCGTTTCCTCATCATCAACTTTTCCTTCTTATCCATTTCTTCTTTCTTGTTTTGAACACTTTATAAGACAACATTTCTAAAACATCACACATTTCCCTTATTCTCCTATCTAAAATTTCTTTAACCCCACTATCCCCTCCTCTTCCTGAGTTGCCCTTTATCCCTTTTCGGGCAACCACATCTCCCCTCTCCATTTGGATTTGCGAATTCACTCGCAAGCGTCAACTGATTTCGCAGTGACCGTATCTCCTCCCCACCCAGCCCCCCCGAAAAGATTTCAATTTTCATATATAACACTCTCTTAATTCCCTCCGTAATTCCCCTCTTCCTTTTCTTTCCCTTATTAATATTTATCTATACTCTATATATTTTCCTTTAAATACGGATACACTCATGTACACACATATATACATACACATATATATATATATACCCATATACACACATACATATAGTTCGTTGTCATTTTTGCTCTCGTTACATGTCCTCATCCCTGGAATAACTATTTTAAGTACCGCTGGGTACTTTAGCATAAATTTATATCCTTTTTTCCATAGGATCGCTTTTGCTGTATTAAACTCTTTTCTCTACTTCAGGAGTTCAAAACTTATGTCTGGATAGAAAAAAAAAATTTTGACCTTTGTATTCCAGTGGCTTTTTGTCTTCTCTTATTTTCTTCATTGCTTTCTCCAATATATTTTCTCTTGTTGTATATCTTAGGAATTTTACTAAAATGGATCTTGGTTTTTGTTGTGGTTGTGGTTTAGGGGCTAGTGTTCTGTGTGCCCTCTCTATTTCCATTTCTTCCTGTAATTCTGGTCTTCCTAGGACCCTGGGGATCCAATCTTTTATAAATTCTTTCATATTCTTGCCTTCTTCATCTTCCTTAAGGCCCACTATCTTTATATTATTTCTTCTATTATAATTTTCCATTATATCTATCTTCTGAGCTAACAGCTCTTGTGTCTCTTTAACTTTTTTATTAGATTCTTCTAATTTATTTTTTAAGTCATCTACTTCCATTTCCACGGCTGTTTCTCGTTCTTCCACCTTGTCCACACTTTTTCCTATATCTGACATGACCATCTCTATTCTGTTCATTTTTTCTTCTGCACTTTTAATTCTTATTTTTATTTCACTAAATTCTTGTAATTGCCATTTTTTTACTGATTCCATATATTCTTTAAAAAAATATATATCCATTGTCTTGCCTTTCCCTTCTTCCATTTCTCTGTGTTCTTCTTCTTCTTCTTCCTCTGGGTTGGTCATCTGTTGTTTTCTTGTTTTCTTTTTACTCACTTCTTTCTTGTTCTCGTTGTTTTCTGTGTTCTCTTCCTGTTGCTGTGTTGCAGCTGTCATCCTCAGCTGTGGAGATCGACTCTTCAGCTGGTCCCCCCTCCCTTTAGTGTGTTTTTTTTCATGCGCAGATGCGCACTTTTACTTGGCTCTGCGAGGCATTTTTGTAGTCCCGAGCTCGGGACTTCCACTGACCTGAGGGAGCGGGCTTCTCTCTCCGCGGCGGGCCTCCTTGGACAGGTAAGGCCTTCACCTTCTTCTTCTGAAGTCTTTTCTTCTTCTCTTCTTCCCGTTGCTTTCGACTTTTCTTTCTTCGCTGCCATTTTCTTCCCAACTTTGCTTTCACTTTGTTTTAATTTTTATGTTTGTGCCTTTGTGTTTTGTGTGTTTTTTTAAAACTTTTCCGGAGAGGGCTGGAGTTCCCTGACCAGCCACTACTCCATCACATGACTCCTCCCAAGTGATTTCTTTAAGCAGTCCTTATACCTCTTCTTTGGTGCACCTCTGTCTCGGTGGCCAGTGAAGAGCTCACCATAGAACACGATCTTGGGAAGGCGATGGTCTTCCATTCTGGATCACTACCTTATGTTTATTACACAATTATGCTATCTCCTTACAAATTTGTTCCTCCAATTTTCTTGACCCATTTGGTGGTCTATAATACGCTCCTATTAGTGCCCTCATGCCTCCTCCACCCCTCAATTCTACCCAAACAGCCTCACTGGACGATCCCTCCAAACCATCCTGCCTCATCACGGCAGTAATGTCCTCCCTCACAAGCAGAGCAACTCCTCCCCCTTTTTTTACCCCCTGTTCTTCACATCTAAAACATTTGTATTCTGGAATATTGAGTTGCCAGGCCTGTCCCTCCCGTAACCAGGTCTCACTAATTGCCCCCACATCATAATTCCAAGTGCCAATCGAGGCTCTAAGCTCATCTACCTTGTCACTCTGCTGTTTGAATTGAAGAACATGCATTTCAGCCCACTGGACAACAACATTAAACTTTCTCCCCACTGTCAAACTGATCTCACAGTATCTGACACAGTTTATTGGACATCAGTATTAAACATTCTCACTACTGTGAAACAGCTATCACTGGATCTGCAACATTGAATCGTGTATCACAGTTTAACCTCCTTCCCACTGTGAACCTGGTGTCAAATTATCTGTCTCAGTCTACCGTACATCACCATTGATCTATCTCTCAACTCTGAATCCATTGTCACAGTATTTGTCACATTATATCATACATCACCGTTAAACTTTTTCCCCACTGTTGACCTGATGCCACACCATCTGCTGTAGTTTATTGTACATCACTGTTAAACCTTCTAACTACTGCTGTGAACCCAGTCACACAGTATCTTCTTAATTCCTCCGTATATCACCGTTAAACCTTCTCCCCACTGTGAACCCGGTGTAACAGTATCTTCCTCAGTCTGCCGTACAGCGCTGTTAAACATTCTCACCTCCATTAACCTTGTGTCTCAGTATTTGCCACAGTTTATCTTATATCACCGTAAAACCTTATCCCTACTGGAAACCTGTTGTCAGATTTTCTGCCACAGTTTATCATAGATCACTGATAAACCTTCTCCCCACTGAGAACCCAGTGTAACTGTGTCTGCCTCAGTCTTCCATACATCACTGTTAAATCTTATCCCAACTGTGCACCTGGTGTCACGTTATCCACCTCAATTTACCATACTTCACCGTTAAACCATCTCCCCACTGTGAACCTGGTGTAACAGTATCTTCCTCAATCTGCTGTACATCATCATTAAACCTTCTCCCCACTGAGAACCCGGTGTAGCAGCATCTTCCTCAATCTGCTGTACATCATCATTAAACCTTCTCCCAACTGAGAACCTGGTGTCACAGAATCAGCCACAGTAAATCGTACATCACTATTAAACCTTCTCACTTCTGTGAACTCATTTTCATGCTATCTGCCAACATTTACCGTACATGTATTCGGCATTGGATACTGCAGGGGGGAACAGCCTACCAGGGACGAGTCGTGGGGGTCAGGTCTCTGACACGGGGGCTGCCCCTGAGGTTCAGAAGGGAAGGAGGGATAAGAACAGGATCCCTGTAGTTGGGGACTCATTAGTCAGAGGGACAGATAGAAGGTTTGTGGGATGAGATCAGGGATCCAGGTTGGTCTGTTGCCTCCCTGGTGCCAGGGTCCGGGATATCTCTGATCATAGCATTCTGCAAGGGGAAGGAGAACAGCCAGAAGTCGTGGTCCATGTGGGGACCAATGACTTAGTTAGAAGTGGGGATGAGGTCCTGAAACAGGATTATATGGAAATAGGTAGGAAGTTAAAAAACAGGACCTCCAAGGTAGTAATCTCTGGATTGCTGCCCGTGCCACGCGCTAGTGAGGGTAGAAATTGGAGGATGTTGAGGATGAATGCGTGGCTAAAGAGATGGTGCAGGGGGCAAGGGATAAGATTTCTGGATCATTGGGATTTCTTCTGGGGAAGGTCGGACCTGTACAAAAGGGACGGATTCCACTTGAACTGGAGGGGGACCAATGTGCTGGCAAGCAGATTTGCTAGAGCTGTGGGGGAAGGTTTAAACTAGTTTGGCAGGGGGGGTGGGGAACAGAGTGTGAGTGCAGTGTCAAGGGAGCATGGCCACCTAGATAGGAATAATAATGATAACAAAGGTAGGATGGAGATTAGGATAAAAGTTAGAAAAGAGAATATAGGTGAGGGTCACTCTCTGAAATGCATATATTTTAATGCAAGAAGCATAGTGAACAAGGTAGATCAGCCTAGTTCATGGGCAGATACTTGAGGTCATGATATTGTGGCAATTAGTGAGACCTGGAGGGGCAGGACTGGCAACTCAATATTCCAGAATAAAACATTTGTTTTAGATGTGATAGAACAGGGGGTAAAAAAGGGGGAGGATTTGCTCTGCTTGTTAAGGAGGACATTACTGCCGTGAGGTGGCAGGATGGTCTGGAGGGATCTTCCAGTGAGGCTGTTTGGGTGGAATTGAGGGGTGAAGGAGGCATGAGGGTGCTAATAGGGGTGTATTACAGACCACCAAATGGGCCAAGAAAATTGGAGGAACAAATTTGTAAGGAGATAGCATATATGTGTAATAAACATAAGGTAGTGATCCAGAATGGAAGACCATCGCCTTCCCAAGATCATGTTCGATGGCAAGCTCTCCATTGGCCACCGAGATAGAGGTGCACCAAAGAAGAGGTACAAGGACTGCTTAAAGAAATCTCTTGGTGCCTACCACATTGACCACCGCCAGTGGGCTGATATCGCCGCCAACCGTGCATCTTGGTGCCTCACAGTTCGGCGGGCAGCAATCTCCTTTGAAGAAGACCGCAGAGCCCACCTCACTGACAAAAGACAAAGGAGGAAAAACCCAACACCCAACCCCAACCAACCAATTTTCCCTTGCAACCACTGCAACCGTGCCTGCCTGCCCCGCATCGGACTTGTCAGTCACCAACGAGCCTGCAGCAGACGTGGACATACCCCTCCATAAATCTTCGACCGCGAAGCCAAGCCAAAGAAAGAAAGTGATCATGGGAGATTTTAACTTCCCTCACATTGATTGGGATATCCATACAGTAAGAGGGCTGGATGGGCTAGAGTTTATCAAATATGTACAAGACAGTTTTCTTAATCAATACGTAGAGGAACCAACTCGGGACGGTATAATACTGGATCTCCTGTTAGGCAACGAGATAGGTCAGATGTCTGAGGGTAATGTTGGAGAACAAATTGGGTCTAGTGATCACAACACTATTAGTTTTAGGGAAGAGCAAAGAAGGGCGTAAAGTTGAGGTTCTGGGTTGGAAAAAAGCAAATTTCAAAGGAATAAGAATGGATTTGGGGAGTATTGAGTGGGACATGATTCTTTCAGGAAAGGATATAAATGAAAAATGGAAAATATTCAAATTAGAAATTTTGAGAGTACAGAGTAGATGTGTCCCAGTGAGGATCAAAGGAAAGGCTGGAAGTCAGAGGGAGCCTTGGTTTTCGAGGAATATTAGAAATTTGGTTAGGAGAAAGAGGGAGGTGTACAAGAGGTATAAACAGCAGGGTGATGAGAAATTCAAAGAGGACTACAAGGAGTGTAGAAAAAATCTTAAGAAAGAAATTAAAAAGGCCAAAAAGAGGCACAAAGAGGCTTTGGCAGGCAGAGTAAAAATAAATCCAAAGGGTTTCTATCGGTACATTAAAAGTAAAAGATTAGTGAGGGATAAAATTGGACCCTTTGTAGATAGCGAAGGTAGGCTGAATGAGAAGTCAGAGGAGATGGGGGAAATTTTAAATGATTTCTTTTCCTCGGTATTCACTAGGGAAAAACATATTGTACCAGTTGAAGTAAAGAAAAATAGTGGGGAGGTCATGAATCATATAAGGATAACCGAGGAGGTAGTGATGGCAGTGTTAAAAAAGTTAAAGATGGACAAATCTCTGGATCTGGACAAAGTATTCCCAAGGACACTCAGGGAGGCTAGTGTACAGATAGTGGGGCCATTAACAGAGTTATTTAGGATATCACTGGTCATGGGGGTAATGCCAGCGGATTGGAGGGTGGCTCATGTTGTTCCGCTGTTTAAGAAAGAGTCCAAATGTAAGCCTGGAAATTATAGACCTGTGAGTCTGACGTCTGTGGTGGGTAAGTTAATGGTAAGTGTTCTGAGGGATGGCATTTACAAATATTTGGAAGAACAGGGATTAACAGGTAGTAGTCACCATGGTTTTGACAGGGGTAGATCATGCTTAACAAACCTTATAGAGTTTTTCTAGGGGCTTACAAAAAAGGTTGATGAAGGGAAAGCTGTGGATGTTGTCTACTTAGACTTTAGTAATGCTTTTGACAAAGTTCCCCACAGGAGGTTAGGGGAAAAGGTAGAGGCATTAGGTATAAATAAGGAGGTAGTGAAATGGATTCAGCAATGGTTGGATGGGAGGTGTCAGAGAGTAGTGGTAGAAAATTGTTTGTCAAATTGGAGGCCGGTGACTAGTGGAGTTCCTCAGGCATCGGTCCTGGGTCCACTATTGTTTGTTATATATATATGAAAGATCTGGAAGAAGGGGTGGTGAATTGGATAAGTAAGTTTGCAGATGATACAAAGATTAGTGGTATTGTGGACAGTGAGGAAGATTACCATAGCTTAAAAAGAGATGTAGGAAAGCTAGAGGAGTGAGCTGAGAAATGGCTGATGGAATTTAATACAGATAAGTGTGAAGTGTTGCATTTTGGAAAGGCAAATCTAAATAGGTCATATACATTGAATGGTAGACAATTGAGGAGAGCAGAGCAACAAAGGGATTTAGGAGTTATGGTAAATAGTACCCTCAAAGTTGATACTCGGGTAAATAGAGTGGTAAAGAAGCCATTTGTAATGTTGGCCTTCATAAATTGGAGTATTGAATTCAAGAGTTAGGATGTTATGATGGAATTTTACAAAGCATTGGTGAGGCCAAGTTTGGAATACTGTGTGCAGTTTTGGTCACCGAATTATAGGAAGGATATAAACAAAATAGAGAGAGTGCAGTGAAGGTTCACGAGAATGTTGACAGGATGTCAGGGTTTGAGTTACAGAGAAAGGTTGAGCAGCCTGAGGCTTTTTTCTCTGGAGCATAGAAGATTGAAGGGGGAATTGATGGAGGTGTTCAAGATTTTAAAAGGGACAGAGTCAACATGGTTAGGCTTTTTCAATTAAGAGTGGGGGATATTCAAACCAGAGGCCATGGTTTGAGTTGAATGGGGAAAATTATATGGGGAATATGAGAGGGAAATTTCTTCATGCAAAGGGTGGTTGGGATGTGGAATAAGCTTTCAGCGGAGGTGGTTGAAGCAGGGACATTATTTACATTTAAGGAAAGACTGGATGATGACTTGGAGGGTATGGACCAGGTGCTGGTTAGTGGAACTAGGAGGGTGGAGATTTTATTCCGGCATGGATTAGTAGGGCCACACTGGCCTTTTGTGTGCTTTATATGGTTATATGGTTATATAGCAATGAGAGGTTTAACAGTGTTGTATGATAAAATGTGTCAGATAATGTTTCATGAGGTTCACAGTGGGGAGAAGCTTTAATGCTGATGTACAGTGCATGGAGACAGATTTATGACACCCGATTCACAGTGGGGAGGTTTATCAGTGATGTATAATAAACTCGGGCATATACTGTTATAATGAATTCACAGAGGGGAGAAGGTTTAAGTGTGATGTATGGGAGACTGAGACGGATGCTGTGAAACCGGGTTCACATTAGTGAGAAGGTTTAACAGTCAGGTTCAATGAACTGTGGCAGATAGTGTGACTCCAGGTTCACAGTGAGGAAGGGGTGTAAAGGTGACACGCTATACAATGTTGCAGATACAGAGACATAGAGTAAACAGTGGGGAGAAATTTTAATGGTGTTTTCTCGAGACTGAGGCAGATATTATTTCACTGGGTTCACAGAAGGGAGGTTTAATGGTGATGTATGGTTGACTGAGGTAGATACTGTGACACCAGGTTCACAGTGGGGAGAAGGTTTAACAGTGATGTACAACGAACTTTGGCACAAAATGTGACACAGGTTCACAGAGATGAGAAGGTGTAATGGTGATACACGGGAGACTAAGGCAGATACTGTGACACCGGGTTCACAGTGGGGAGAAGGTTTAAAAGTGATGTACATTAAACTGGGTCAGATAAAGTGACACCGCGTTCACAGTAGTGAGAAGGATTAACAGTGATGTATGGTAAACTTTGGCAGATACCATGAAAATTAGTTCACAGAAGAGAGAAGGTTTAAAACAGATGTGCGAACGGTGCTATACAGAAGAATGAGGAAGATACTGTGTGACTGGTTTCACAGCAGTAATTAGTAGGTTTAACAGTGATGTACAATAAACTACAGCAGATGCTGTGGCATCAGGTCATCAGTGGGGAAAAGGTTTAACGGTGATGTACAATATAATGTGGTAAATACTGTGACACTGGATTAACAGTTGAGAGATAGATCAACAGTGATGTACGGTGGACTGAGACAGATACTGTGACACTAGGTTCACACTGGAGAGGAGGTTCATCAGAGATGTACGATAAACTGTGGCAGATACTGTAACACCAGGTTCACAGCAATGAGAAAGTTTATCAGTGATGTACAATAAACTGTGGTGGATAATGTGACACCAGGTTCACAGTGGGAAGAATGTTTAACGGTGATGTACAGTAGATTGAGGCAGGTAATCAGACACCGAGATCACAGTAATGAGATGGTTTAACGGTGAGGTACAGCACACTGAGGCAGATACTGTGACACCTGGTTTCCAGCAGTAGTGAGAAAGTTTAACATTGATGAACAATATAGCAGATACTGTGGCACTAGGTTAACAGTGGAAAGAAGTTCTAATGGTGATATACTGTAGACTGATGCAGATACGGTGACACTGGGTTTGTAGTGGGCAGAAGTTTTGTCAGTGATGTTCGATAGAGTAAGGCAGATTCTTTGATGCCAGGTTAACAGTTTTGAGAATGTTTAACAGTGTACGATAAATTGTGTCAGATACTGTGAAACCAGGTTCACAATGGGAAAAGGGTTAATTGAGATATACGGGAGATATACGGTAGACTGAGGCAGATACTGTGACACCGTGTTCACAGTGAGGAGAAGGTTTAACGGTGATGTATGGTAAATTGAGGTAGATACCATGACTCCAGGTGCACAGTAGGGATAAGTTTTAAAAGTGATGTATGGCAGAGTGAGGCAGATACTATGACATCATGTTCACAGTGGGGAGAAGGTTTAACTGTGATGTACGATAAACGCTGGCAGAAACTTTGACAAATGGTTCACATTGGGGATAAGGTTTAATGGTGATGTATGGTAAATTGAGATAGATACTGTGACACCAGGTGCACAGTGGGGAATAAGGTTTAACAGTGATGTATGGTAGACTGAGACAGATACTGTGACACTGTGTTCACAGTGGGGAGAAGATTTAATGATAATATATGGTGAATTGAGGTAGATACCATGACTCTAGGTGCACAGTGAGGAGAAGGTTTAATGTGATGTACGATAAACTGTGGTAGGTACAATAAAACCACCCTCACAGTGGGGAAAAGGTTTACTGGTGATGTACGAGAAACTGAGGCAGATGCTATGACACTGACGGGGTTGACAGTGGGGAGAACGTTTAACAGTTCTGTATGATAAACTGTGGCAGAGAAAGTGACACTGTTTTCACTGTTGGGAGAATGTTTAATGGTGATGTACGATAGACGTACGCAGATACTCTGACACCAGCTTCACTGGGGGGAGAATGTTTATCGGTGATGTACGGTGGACTGAGATAGATACTGAGACAATGTGTTCATGGGAGTGAAAATGTTTAACATTAATGTACAATAAACTGTGTCAGACTCTGTGACACCAGGTTAACAGTGAGGAGAATGTTTAACGAGATGTACAATAAACTGGCATATAATGTGACACTGAGTTCACAGTGTGGAGAACATTTAATGCTGATGTCCAGTAGACTGGGACAGAAACTGTGACACCGGGTTCAGAGCAGTGAGAAGGTTTAACAGTGATGTATAAAAAAAACTCTGGCATATACAGGATCACAGTGGGCAGAATGTTTAATGGTGATAGATGGGAGACTGAGGCAGATACTGTTACATCAGGTTCACAGTGGAGAGAAAGTCTATGGGTGATGTAAGGTATATTGAGGCAGATATTGTGACTCCAGGTTCACAGTGGGGAGAAGGTTTGAGTGTCCTGTATGGGAGACTGAGGCAGATACTGTGACACTGCGTTCAAAGTGGGGAGAATGTTTAACATTGATGGAGGATAAATTGTGGCAGATCGGGTGGCACCGGTTTCTCAGTTGAGAGAAGGTTTTATGGTGATGTTCGGTAGACTGAGGCATATATTGTGACACTGTGTTCACAGTAGGGAGTTGTGTCAGTGATGTACGATAAACTGTGGTAGATACTGTGGACACCGGGTTCACAGTGGGTTGAAGCTTTAACGGTGATGTATGGAGGTGTGACAAGGATAATGTGATACTGTTTTACATTAGTGAGAAGGTTTAACAGTCAGGTTCAATGAACTGTGGCAGGTACTTTAACACCCGGTTTACAGTACTGAAAAGGTTTATAAGTGATGTACGATAAACTGTGGCAGATATTGTGAAACCAGGTTCACAGTGGGAAGAATGTTTAAAAGTGATGCATATAACACTATTGCAGATACATTTACACCAGGTTCACAGTAGGGAGGAGATTTAAGGGTCATGTATGGGAGACTGAGGTAGATGCTGTGACACCAGGTTGACAGTGGGGAGAATGTTAAACGGTGATGGACGGTAGACTGAGACAAATCTATGAGACAGGATTCAGATTCATGAGAAGGTTTAACAGTCAGGTTCAATGAACTGTGGCAGGTACTGTGACACCAGGTTTACAGTACTGAGAAGGTTTAAAAGTGATGTACGATAAACTGTGGCAGATACTGTGACACCGGGTTCAGAGTGGGAAGAATGCTGAAGGTGATGTACGGTTAACTTTGACAGATACTGCTGACACCGGATTCACTGTCGTGAGAAGGTTTAACAGTGATGTACAATAAATTCTCGTCTATACTGTGATATCAGGTTCATATTGGGGAGAAGGATTAACGGTGATATACGGTAGAGGGAGGCAGATACTGTGACACCAGGCTCATTGTATTGTTCATTTATCTTAATTACAACATCTAATTTATATGCTCCATTTTTTTGTGGCAACTTCCAAACATTCCATAAATTTCTATTCTAGTCAGATTTTGTTCATTTAAATAGGTCACCACTAAAAGCCCAAATAATTTGGTCTCTAAAGTACGCTGCACAAAATTAAATTCTTTACCTGGGTTTGGTTTCAACGGCACTTCAGTCTGCTTCATTATTTTTTCAGTCCCTCGTTTTGTGCTTTCTGCTTTGCCCAGCCGATTCGCCAAATGGGCATCCAAATCTGTTTTCTCAGCTTGACCCAACATCTCCTCTGTAAACTTAAGCAAACCAAAGAGACCAAAGGTAAAATTTTCACCTTGGCATTTTCAAAAACAAAAATGACGCTGTGACTTGCAGTTTCACATCATCATCCCACTTGCTAAACTTGCAAGCAACTGCACCGCATCCTACAGCTGGAAAATTGCAAAAGAACTGCTTGGTTAAAGCAAAGATTCCACCCAGTCACCCCATTAAAGGCCTCCAAGTTAACAACAGATAGCAACCTGAAAGTTAAATACAAAGATCTGTATCAGGAAGATTAACGGGCTTAAAAAAATCATTTCCACTATTGAAAGAAAACTCCTCAGGGAACACCAGGCTCTTGTTAAACAATTCCTGTTGTATTCCTCAAAATGCTTTGAATCTTGATTTCAAGCAGAGTCATTTGGTGAGATTTTTGGTCTAGAACAAACCCTGCCCACACACTCCCTTAAATACCTGCAAAGTCCTGGTTCAGCTCTGTTCCATGCTAAAGCTATCAGAGCTTTTCTGAAGAGATAGCGGACTTCAGATGCTGGTACGTTGAGTCACAAAAACACTAATGCTTCCCTGAACAACACACCTCTCTCTGAAAACCAACAAAAAACTTCCCGAGTGGTAATCATTCACATTTTGAGCACCAAAATCTGGTGAACTTGATAAATGTTAAATTCTGTGCACAGTATAAGAATGGCCTGCAAACAGTGGACTTGGAGGAATGAGAAGTGAGATTGGACTGTGAACCAAAGAACTTTTCTGAACTTACACACACATTACACACACGTCCACTTAGAATTAGAAGGGGGGTAAGTTAGATAAAGTAAGTTAAAATAGTAAAATAGTGATAAGTTAAAGTGTTATCTGTTTTCATGTTTAAAGATAATTAAAATCAGCTTTTGTTTAAGTAACCATTTGTCTTGGTGAATATCTATTGCTGCTGGGTTTTGGGATCCTCTGGTCTCGTAACACAGAACCAAGCTTCAGAACAACCCTCATTCTTTAGGTTGTGATAATAGTCCATTAATGGGCTAGAATTATAGGCCAGCATTTATTGTACATCACTGTGAATTGACTCTTCAATAATTTTTGTAAATATCAACAAGACATAATATCATTTCACTGTTGTGTTTGTGTCGTTAGAGAATTGCCTTTCCATTCAATCAGGTTTAGATTTTTGGGTGCCGTATTTGAGAAAAGATGTGCTGGTGTTGGAGAAGGTCAGAGATGATTTACTGGAACGATATCAGGAATGAAAGGGTTAGTGCATGAGGAAAAATTGTCGACTCTTCGACTGTACTAGTTTGAATACAGAAGGATAAGGGGGACCTCAGAGGCATTTCAAATGCTGGAAGGCCTGGACAGAGTACATATGGCAAAGATGTTTCCCATGGTAGGAGATTCTAGGACAGGAGAGAATAATTTCAGGATAAAAGGGTGTCAATTTAAAACAGATGTGGCAAAATTGATTTTGTCATTTGGTTGTGAATCTGTGGAACTGAGGTCATTGGGTGTATTTAAAGCAGAGATTGACAGGTAGTTGATTAGTCAAGGAACCAAAGGTAATGGGGAGAGAGCTGGGGAGTGGGGGTGAGTGGAAGAATGGTGGAGCAGACTCAATATGCCTACTTTTCCCCTTTATCTTGTGATCTATATCCTGTGAAAGACCTAGACAACCCTCCACTTGTATTCCATTTTCAGAAAAAAGTCTGCATCATGAGTTTACGTCACGTGAACCCATTTCTGATTGAATCCCATGTTACATGTGACCCAAAACAAATTCTGCATTCAGAGGATTGCAGCTTCCTCATTTTAAACATTGTTATCGAGCAGCTCAAATGAGATTTCTTGCTTCTTTTTGTGAAAGGGAAAAATTGCCTTTAAAATGTATAAAATAGGAGAGAGAAAGGCAGAAGAATTTATATACAAGTGGGAATTGAAAAAGATACACCATTGTTGAAACATTTGATTAATATATGGATTAAAATAAATGATGAAATTGGTGTAAGTGGATGTACATCACCCAGAATGGCTTTGATTCAAAATCTTCGTATCTTTTTCAAAGGATCATCAATTTCTGGACAGCTGGTTTCGTAAGAGGATTATAAATGTTGAAGATTGTTATGAAAGGAGTCAATTAATGTTATTTGAGCAACTGAGAAATAAATATCGTATAACTCATTGCAATCATTTTTGCTATTTCCAACTTAGAGCATATTTGAAGGATAAGTTGGGACCAACCATGTTGTATTGAAATAGAAATTCCTTATAAAGAGGAATTGTTAAAAAGTTTACTTCTATGATGTCCTCTTGATTACAAGTAGGAACTTTTAAATGAGGAGTTCATAAGTATAGACAAATGTGGGAAATGGATCTGAATATTGTAGTTGATTGGCAAATATGGGCAGATCCATATAAGTTTCTCAATGTTTGACACAAATTAGTTCAGCATAATTGTTTTTACATTAGTAATGTAGCAAATGTCAGCAAGGATTTATCTGAAAGCTGCATCTGGAGTCAGTTGACTCAGGCAGTTGGATTTGAAAAGCTCGACAGGAAGCTGATTTGGCAACAGAGATCACTTGATCCAGGGGAGTTGTATTAATTCACTTCAACTCAGCAGTCTGGAACTATTGACCAGAGTTCCACACTGCAGCAGTGAGGAAGGAATTCACAACTCGTTTTTCTTCTACAGTTACTTCTTACACCAGAGAAATTGAATAGAATAAAATCAGAATTATCAGATCGATGTTTGAAGTGTGGTGAAGATGTAGCAACTTTCTTGCATTCAACTTAGCTTTGTCCTAATGCAAGATCTTTTTGGTGAGAATTACAAATTTTTTGGAACAAGTTACAGTTGTTTATCTGCAAAATCCAACATTATTTTTATTAGTAATATTGAGGGAATAAGGCCCAAATTAAAACTAGTAATATATCAATTGAAATTTGTTAAATTAGCATTAGCAGGGATGTGGAAATGTATTGAACTTACTCGGAAATCAGATAAATTTTTAGGGATGCCAAGATGACATGCAAAATTTCAAAATTGTCTTCCTTTAGAAAAAATTACATAGAGCTTAAGAAATATATACTCTATGCTTTTGCAAATTTGGCACATGAATATTCAAATATTAGGCTTCAATTTGTAATAATGCCCTTTCCATCCCTCCACACATGTGAGATTCTCCTCTAAGATGTAAATTTTTTAATTAGGTGTGTTAGATTTCCTTGCCACCGCGAACTTTGGGGAAGTAGAGGACTAGCACAGGGCACAAGAAAACATGAAGACCACACCCCATCAACATTTGAGAAGCAGAGGATTCAATACACGGGTCAGTGACCATGGAAGCAGACCAGTGAGGGGTTCTGCAACTGAAGGACCAACATAGGTGACAGGCTGTTGGTAACTTGAGGCTGTGGGCTTCTGGACAAAGAAGTCAAGGAACCTACACTACACTGTGGATTGCTAAATACTGGTTGGAAATTGGCTAAAAGGGTGTCAGGTATCAGACCTGGGATAAGAGTGGGTCCTAATGGGTTCCTAATCGTGTCAGAATATCAAAATTGGAGCTCACATTGCCAATGACTTAGATTGGTCTGTGAGCATTGAAAGAGAATCCACAGACCCTCAGTGACTTGGCCCAGGGTTTGGGGTAGTGGGGGGGGGGGTGCAGGAGAGCATGACTGTGTGTTTTGCTAAATAATTTCAAAAGCAGGTGTAAATGAATTATTGTTTTTAAAGCAACAAATACATGGACTCAGAAATTTTCTGTTCTAAGGTCATGTGCTTTTGCAAGCAGAGAGGAGACACCAAATAGGTTTTTTTCTAAAAGAGAGAGAGAGTGAGATGGCAAGCTGGCATCTTGTTGAAACCCCATTTTGAAGATGGGTTGTGAGTTCTCAGTTCAGCCTGTTGAAAAACCTTGTTCTACATACAAGAGGAAATGGCTGGATAGAAATGGTGTTTCACTTGAAATAAGGGAAACAAAAGGAACTCAATGGTGACCTGCAGAAGAGGTTATCATTTGGAAAACCCTGATGGGGGGCAAGTTTCTTTGGCAAGACACCAAAGTGGCTGATCAGAGGGAATCAGTTTTGTGTGTCCAATAAGCAAGAAATCCCTCTCTGAAACCAACAAGAGCCTTCCTGGAGGGTAACCATTTACTTTTAAGCACCAGATCTTGGTGAAAAGTCATAAATGTTGAATTCTGTGCACAGTATAAGAATTAATAGATACCGGTGAACTTGTAGGAGTGTCAAAGAACTTTACACACTTTAAATACACCTGCGTTCAGAATTAGGAGGGGTTAATGTTAGGCAGTTACATTAATAGTGATAAGTTAAAGGTTGATTGTTTTTTTGTTTAAAGAAAATTAAAAATTACTTTTGCTTAAGTATCCATTTGTCTTGGTGATTTTCTATTGCTGCTAGGTTTTGGGGTCCCCTGGCCTTTAACAGTCCCAAGATGAGGTCTTCTACTCCAGAACACCCAAAATGTCTTATTTCTTCAATAAATGCAGATTCCCCCATATTGTCATTGTAAAAGCCTGCACCCATATCTCCAATTCTCTTTCTGCCCTTACCACACCTCCTCTCCAGCACAACAAGGACAGAATCCCACAGGTTTCTCACTTACCAACCATCAGCTGCCACATCTGACACGTTATCGTTGGAAACTTCCAACTTCAGCACCATCCTCTAACCTGCAACATCTAACCCACTCCACTCATATCCTCTTTTCACAGGGGCACATCTTTCTGTGACTCCCTCGACGGCACTACCCTCTCCAACCACCACCATCTCATGCACTCCCCATTGGAACTGCAGAAATTGCCAAACTTGTCCCTACATCTCCTCTCACCTCCATCCAGGGCCACAATCAGACCTTCCAGTTGAGGCAGAGTTTCACATGAACCCCATCCATCCTAATCTCCTACATTTGGATGACTCAGTTGACCTCGATATCAGCAAAACCAAATACAGACTGGGTGGCCATTCTGCTAAACACCTGGGCTCTGTGGATCTAAACTTGAGCTTCCTGTGACCCACCATATTAATTCTCGAACCCTTCCAGCAACATGTCTGTTAGCCCCATCCCTCACCAGGGTGAGGGCAAACAATCTTAAAGAAAACACATTATATTCCTCCTGGGCAGCCTTAAACTCTATAGGATGAACACGAATGTTTCTAATTTAAGTATCCACTCACCTCTGTCTGATTTCACTGTTTCCATCTCTTGATCTACTGCCCATTTGAATATATTTACTCCTTTAAGGTAGAAGAGTTGACAGTGGTGTTTTCCCCATATAGTTTACCATTGAACAACTGGCAAAATTAAGTGGCAGTTGTTGCAGAATGAATGGGGTTATTGTTCAAAATCTGCCTGTGATGGAAAGTATTCTTGGACTGAATAGACATCTGGGCCAAATGGCTATTTAAGGACAATCTGTACATGATTGTACATCCTAAAGTACAATGACTACTTCTATCCACTAAAGATTGTTAAAGAGCAAGAATAGACAATACAATCACATAAAATTCCCATCCATACAGCACACGTATTAATACACAAAACAATCACTCCTCCTTATTGGTCAGGAAGGGCCTACACTTCCCAAGGAGGCTGAGGAGGTCAAGGCCAATGCCTCTCATCCTGAGATTTTACAGGAGTGCAGTTGAGTCTCCTGTCTGGCTACACTTTTGGATGGTCTAGTTGCTGTAAAGCATCAGTCAGGAATGATGCAAAGAGTTGTGAGGATCACTGAGATGTCCCTTCCTTCTGTAGATGACATTTACTGGGAGTGTTGTTCAAATAGGGCTCAAGGAACAGTAAAAAGACCATTTCCATGCAGTGCACAGCATCTTTAACCACGTCCATCATCAAAATCAGGACTGCCAGGCTGGGGAATAGCTTCTTCCCACAGGCTCTGAGATGGATGAAAAGTATCCTATAAGTGCAATAATGACTCCAAATATTTATGTATGTAGCGGCTACTTCGATAGAGCTACTAAAGCAAAACACACACACACACACACACACACACACACACACACACACACACACACACCAGGCTAGTCAACACAAGACTGCTTTATTCAGACTTTACAGCCTTCTTTAATTTACTGCATGTCCCGGGCTCCATGAGTTTGCTGCCAATCCACAGGACCACAGATTTAAATTAAGCCCTGAGAGTGTCCCATGCCTTTCGGCAGGAGAATCCACAGATCAATGTGCCATTCCTCAGCACACAGCACCACGTGTGGGCAGTCAATTAAATGAATGAGTTCCCAGCTGTCTGTCTTATGACTTCACGCGTCTGCCAAAGAACCTTGTCCACTCGACCCACAAGACAACTGCTACATCCCCCCACCCCCAGAACCGTCAACAGAAACTAAAACACCCGCTGTCTTGCTGACCGTGGATCCGTTATTTTGCTGAAGGCAAAAATGAGTGGCTGGTGGTCTGTGAACACAGTGAAATGCCGACCCTCCAAAACAAATTGGAAGTGCCGTGTGGCTCGATACAATGCACGATATTTCATCTCCAATGGCCATAAATGACGGCTAAAGAATGTGAGATGTTGGCAATGGCCCTCGATGTACTGTTTTGGAGGTATTGAATTTCGGAGAGATAATACCGGGAAATTCATTAAGCAGGGCAGCGTAGGCATCTTTGTGCAGGGTCTGGACCCCGAGATGGAAACTCTCCCTTTGCTGCAGACCAGTGGGTATGTTTGAAAAGTGGTAGCATGAACCAATTTCCTCCACCTCACGTCTACTAGCAAGTCATGGGACCTTAAAAAATCTGCACCCATAATGGGTTGTGCAATGGAAGCCAATACGCAATTCCAATGGAATGTCACACACATTGATAGGCTTGGGGAAAAAATTGAGGTACCTTTAAATTCTTTGTTTGCATATTTTAAAGTACGTGCTCCAGTCGTGAAAATTTTGGGCAGGAATTGAAGATGCCCAAGTTAACTAAATTAAAAAATTTAATTGTAAATGTGGCAGAAAGCGATTTATTTCAAAAATGTATTCTTTGTTGGAGGAGAAAATGGCTAAACTGGATTTAGATAAATCAATGATTTATCCTTAAAATTATCCGAAGAAGGATGGACAACTATGTGTGAAGATAGTGTGACTAAATTTGGTGAAATATAATTTTCAACATCAGTTGTATTAAACGCCGGAAAAGTTAAAAAGATATGGATTTAGTCATTCAGATTTATGTTTTCATTGTGGGACTCAAATTGATACTTTTTTTTTCAATTCAGTCTGGTTGTGTGATAAAGTAAGTCTTTTAGGAGAAAAAAATTAATGAGTTTCTGGTGGATTTATTTGAGACTTCTTTAATGTTAGATCCACTGCTTTTTTTAAATGGGGTATATTACAACTTTAACAATGGGTTTAAGAATGGATAAATCTCAAATTGAATTTATTCGGTTTGCATTAGCATTGGTTGGGAAATGTATTGCGATTACGTGGAAAAATTATGTGGATTTAAATATGAATCATTGGCAAAATGAAAGCTTGTATTTGTTTGGAAAAGATAACATAATATTCCTAATAATTATTTTTTTAATGTGAAGACATGGTCTAAAATTTACAGTCTTTTGCCTCTCTTCCTTCTTCAAGAGTGGAGTAACATTTGCAATTTTCCAGTCCAGACCTGGCAGACAAGGATAGATGGACTTTAAACATGAACATGGTGAGTAATTAGTGAAGCTATTCATTCAGATATACTGCTCACAACTAAGTAATTCCAAAACACCCAAGTTTTAGGGTTCCACATAAGAGACGAGGCCAATAGCCACAGAGATCAAGACAAAGCTGAATCATACACACCATTACTACCAAGATTTACATTAGTGACATATCAGAGTCAATGCGATACTTTAAGATTACTTACAGCACAGTAACAGACCCTTTAGGCCCACAAACCTGTGCCTCCCAATTGACCTTCAACCCCGCCCATACTTTTTGAACAGTGGGAAAAATGTGGAGCTCCCCCTCCCCCACCCCACGAAGGAAATGCTCAAAGAAGCTGTTGGCCTGAAATACTTAGCCGTAATTCCGGTAGTGCCCAGAGGATCTGTGAAAGCTCGGACCAATGCTGACTCGAACTGAGACTCTCGATCTATTATAATTGGGCCCTGAACACCAAAAGATCGAATCCAATGATCCACAAAAGCTCAAGCAATTGTTCTACAGAGATGCCGATGATAGGAATTTCATCCTTCCACCTGGCTGTCCTGTCCTCACACATGAGCAGATAAGTACATTGTCGAGATGGTGGAAGTGGACCTTCCAAGCCACAAGGTGCACGTGCTGGAAATGGGAATCCACAACAACAAAATCCCCCAGCTTGAATTTCATGTGCCTGGTGACTTTCGGGTGTTGACTCAGCAAGCGAGTCCTTGCCCATAATCCAACATTCTGTTTAACACAAAGCCAGGTAAGATGTTCCTTAACCAGTTTGATTGATGCTGATCTACCTGAAAGAGATAGATTGTGAAGAGAAAATTTCCTGCCTCATAGCCGCCCACACAAACGGCATAGTCCTTCCTGTTGGGGGAAAAAAATCACAGACCAATTCTTCACCCAATTCATCCAGGGTCACATCTTGAAGATGGAGACCAGAGTTGACCTGGTTACACCGTATCAAATCGCGATCAGTATGCCGTGCATGATCCATGACAGAAAAATCGATGGCAGTAATTTTATGTAATGTCATGCCTGGATAGGGCTCCAGCCACATCCTTTGCCTCTCCTCAGATGTGCTGTGTGTCCAATGAAAATTGGAGGATGAAGTCCAAGTGCAGAATCTCTCTGGGCAAGTAGAGATGTGTGCTTGTACTTACAGTATGCATAAGAGGCTGGTGGTCTGTATCAATGGTCAAAGGATGACCTTCCAATAAAAAGATGAAATATTGGATTGGAGATTGGGATTCATGAGGGAATTACAAAGAAACATTTCCAAATTGTATCTTCTACTTCAAGAGGAATCTCCAAACCCAGACAAGAATAAATCAAAAGAAACATGGGAATTGGATTTGACAACTGAAATTGACCCATTTTGCTGGTCTGACATTTGTTGGGACAGTAATTAATGTTTTCGATAGATAAGTTAATTATAAACTTATTCATCAATTATACTTAATACCACATCAATTAATTTATTCCAAATTTTTCAAATTTATGTTTTGGATATGGCACAGAAATTGGTATGTATATAGATTCTCTCTGGTCATGTCTCAAGGTGACATCATTTTGGAAAGATATGAGTAAGTGTTTGGAACAAATTATAAACATGTTTCCCATTAACACCTGAGCTTTTACTTTTGGGAAATGTAAATGATTTAGAAGCCTAATTCAAGTTCTCAAAAAATCAATTAAGTATTTTTTAAAGTCACTTTGGCAGTGGCCAGGAGTTGAAAAGCAATTCCATGGAAATCTGAATCCCATCTTAAAATTGATTGTGGGGAAATGCAAAATTGTATTCCCTTATCAAAATTGATGTTTTATATTAGAAATGGTTATGATATATACATCAAAATATGCAAACCATATTTAGATATGTGTTTGGATATCTAATGTTTTCACTTCTCCAACCCACCACCACTTTTCTTTAATCTTAATGGTTGAACCTTATCATGTTGGTTTAATTCTACTATTTTATTGATATCCTGCCTTTCCTTTTGGGAGGGAATAGTTATCACAGGAGCTTTGCACCTAGATCTGTATTTTTTTCTTTTCTACTATTTCTCTCTTCTCACTTTTATGTACAGTTCAACCATTTATTTTTTATTCTATTTTGATCATTTAAAGTATCATTTGAATACGATTCTATTATTATATTGAACTGTATACAAAATTAAAAATATTTTTTTAAAGATGAAATGTTTCACTGCGAGATAGATAGCTAAGAGTTCTTGCCCAAATGTACTATACTTTGCCTGAACCGGTGAACGCTTGGCTGAAAAAAAAATGCCAGAAGTTCCAATTGCCCACAGACTCGTTGTTCGAACACTGCTCCCACAGCACTGACAGATGCATCTGTGGTAAGAGTTCAAGGCCTTGGACCCTTGATGTACAAGCTTAGTGACATTTGTAAGAACAGTGTTCACATCATGAAGAGCATACACAAAGTTAAGGTCTTTTTGAAGCAGACATCAGATCCTTTGAGTCATTCAGCAAGAGGTAATAGAGATGCTGTGGCATTCACCAGGAAACAGCAATAAAAATTCCTCGTTCCCAAAAATACAAGATCAGAAGCACCAGAAACACTTTCCTGGGATTGATCACGATGCCACATTCCTCAAGCCTCGGAAACAATGAGATAAGGTGGCTCTTGTACTCCTCTTCATCCACACTTACAACCAGAATCTCCTTGCTCAACACAAGCACCAAACAAACCTAAGGCCGGTGAGTTTGTGGTCCATGAACCACTGGAATGTCTGAGCTGCATTCCATAGACCGAATGGTATTCTCAGAAACTCACACATGCCGAACGGGAGCATCACTGCTGTCTTCGTGATATCCAAAGACTCAAATGCATTCTAATAGTAAGCACGTACTACATCTATTTTGGCAAATGCATATTTGCCGAGGAGGTTTGCTGAGAAGTCTTGTAAATTTGGAATATTGTATCAGTCAGGCACGGTTGAATTGTTCAGGGCACGATTATCTCTGCAAGGCCACCAATCTAGAGTTTATTTCAGATCCACATACAATCGTGAAGCCCAGCATCTATCAGATCTGTGGACCTCGGCCAACTCTTGCCAATCCAATTTTGCAAATTTAAGGAAATCCGGGGGTATTATCAGCCTGCATTTCATTGACCCTGCCTTTATATAGTGGCTTTTTGCATGTCTGTGCACTGTTATGATGGGGTCACAAGAAGAGGGAAACACTTGAGCAAGGCTTGGAAAAGGCAGGAGCCAGGTTGAAGGCTTGTCAGGCAGCAGATGGCATTGGAAGGACAACAAATGCAACTCACTTGCAGTCCACACAACAGCATTTTTTCAAATACATCACTCAAAAATGTGACAAGAAATCCACTCCCAAAATGGCATTTGCCACATTTACAACTGAAAACCCACCCAAAACGATGTGAAGCTGAAATGAAACGCGAGTGACCTCTGGCCATGTTTGAATAAGAGAACCATTTGTAGCTGAAAGAACACATGACATATTAGAAAGTCTATGTTCCTCAGGGGTTAGAGGGACCGGCACTGCTCCAAAGTGACAGATAGTTTTGGAATTTTACATAGAGATGCCAAACTAATAACCTACTCCAACAACTGCCTTGAATGTTTCCATTTTTGTTGCCTTCGATAATGTCACTCAAATGAGAACAAGATCCCAAGACAAAGGAACAGAACCAGGTCACCAGGCCCATCGAGTCTGCTTCATAAACCGACACAGAGCTACTCTACACTCCTTCCAATTTCCATCCTTTTCCCCATAATCTCTTCATGCCCTCACTAACGATACAGTTGTCTATTTCTTGTTTGAATACTCCTAGGGATCAGGCTTCCACTGCTGTATGCGGCAGCGGTTCCACAGATCCATGACCCTCTGGCTAAGGAAGTTCTTCCCAATCTCTGTTTTATATGGATAACCTCTCATTTTCTTGTCCTTGATTCACCCACCAAGGGAAACATCTTACCCGCATCCACCCTATCTAAACCTTTCAATATAAAATATGTCTCCATGAGCTTTCTTCTTTAATTTCCGATACTCCAATGAATACAACCCAAGAGCTGTCACACACTCCTCGTATGTTATCTTTTACATTCTGGGAATCATCCTAGTCATTCTCCTTTGCACCCTCTCCAATATCACATGCTTTCTCAGTTAGGGGGCCCAAAACTGTACACAGCACTCAAAAGGAGGTCTCACCAGTGCCCCATAGAACCTCATCAACACCGCTTTACTCTTGTACACTATTCCTCTTTAAATGAATGCCAACATAGCATTCACTTTCTTCATGACCAATTTTACCTGGTCGTTAACTTTTAGGTTTCCTTGCACAAGGACACCCAGGTCCCTTTGCACATCCAAGGTCTGAATTTTCATCCCATCCAAATAGTATGCTTCCTGTTTATTTCCACTACCAAAATGTACAACTGTACATTTCTCGGTGTTAAATCTCATCTGCCATCATTTTGCCCAGTTTCCTAATCTGTCTATATCCTTATGCAACTTTACGGTTTCTACACTTCCTTCTGTCCCCTATCTTGGTGACCTCTGCAAATTTGGCCACAAAACCATTTAAACCACAATCCAAATCATTCATTTATTTTTCCTTGGAATATATCTAACCTGCATTCCTTTTATTACTGCCACATGCCATTCCAGAATCGATCATTACTGAACCTGAACATGTTTATTGTGATAAACATCTTCCAATAAATGTTCTGGGTTTAATTTTTTTAAATCTTGTTGTGGATCCTCTTCATCCCCTCTTTGGAAGCTGAATTCACAAAATTTTCCAAATATTTTTTCAGCAATAATTCTGTGGTACAGAGGATTACTCATCTTTCCTAGAGGTTAAATGTTGCATTTTGATTTTCTTGTCTCAACTGAACATTGTACAGGGTGAAGGCTGATTAAAATGGATTCAGTAATGAAAGCCTTCAAACTTTGCATTATTGCTGTGGCTACACAGCTTGAATGATAAACTGGTGTTTCTATAGGGAATTAACTCATGGAAATGTTCTAAATACATTCATTGGAGATAGACCTCTGTGAAAAGTTTACTGCCCATTGGCAACAATCCTTGAAAAGAGATGAATCATCACCCAACAGAGCAGCCCAGGAATAGGCCATTTGGTGAACAATGTCTGTGGTGACCATGATGCTCATTTAAATTAATCCCATCTGTCAGCACATGGTCCATACACATCACCCATTCCCTCTTGTTCATGTGCCCAACCAAATCCCTCTTAAATCGTGGTGATTTCACCACTATCCTGGCAGCATGGGCCAGACCTCCACCACACTGTGCGAAACCCTGCCTCACTTCTTTCCTTTTCCCCTCTCATGTTCAATATAGACATCATAGTATTTTTACATTTCCCATGGGGGGGGGGTGGGGGAAGAAGAAATCTACCCTCTCAAGGACTAAAATAATTGGATACATTTCAACCAGGTCATCTCTCATCCTCCAATGCTCCAGAGAAAAATATCCAAATTTATCCAACCTCTCCTCAGAACCAATGCTCAAACCCAAGTAACCCCCTGATAAGCTTCTTTTTTCATGCAGCAACTAGATTTGCAGAAAACACTCAAAATGTGGCCTAACCACATTTATACTTAATGCCCTGCTCAATGAAGAATACTTTCTTTAACACCCTACACTTGTGTTGCCATTTTCAAAGAGCTCGTGCTTGGACCCCAAGATCCCTCTTTGCAACACTACTACAAGTCCTCTCAAAGTGCAAGACACTTGTCCAAATTAAACTCCATCTGCCATTTCTCTGCCCATATTTATAAGTCATCTGGTTTGGAATGGAGAATACAAGGGGAACTGGATGAATGAGCAGGAGAGTAAAACCTGGGAAGTTGGGGCGGGGGGTGGTGGGCAAGTTACATGAACTTGCAAAATTCTATATTCATACCATCAAGTCACAAGTGCAATAAGAGATGGTTCCTCTGGATTTGACCTCACCCTGACAATGGAGGAAGCAGAAGACAAAGGTCAGGATGGGAATTGTACTTAAAACGGCTTGTGACCATGAGCCAAGATTTCCATGGTGATCAAAGTGCAGGTGCTCAACCAATCTGTCATTTACTATGCATTCGGTTTCCTGCCACAGAGGGCATGGACATGGTTGGAGGAGGTGAATGTGAATGATTGTTTATGTCCCTGGATGGTGGTGACTGATGCAGATTGCAGGAGAAAATGCCGAAGGATGGGGAGGAATTTGGAGTCTGTAATTAGTTGAAAGATCTTACTGCAAAATTCATCATCAACGAGTAGGAAAGCAGATTCACTCCATTTTCCTTCTCAGAAAGATTTAGTTAATAAACAAAACAATCTTTCAGCACAGCCAGGGGCAAAAGGGCTCTTAATTTAGTCTTACAATCAACAGACTTTGAAGTTACCCACCGTAAATGACTCAAAACTCAATTCTAGATTCACTTCTGGTGGAAGTATAAGAGCCAGTGGCTTGCCTAATCAGATTAGCCTTATTCTGAGTATCCATTTTGACTTACACAGCATCAAATGCAAGCCCCAGTTGTTGATCCCCAACTATTTTCTCTCCTTACCCACTTTGCAACCACATCTATCTGAAATTGGAACAAACAACAACTAATTTTCCATGTATAAATCATATACAAAATAATTTATCCACATTTTCACATCACTGTAGCCACTGAGGGATAACTTGTGCCCATCAGGAAACTGCACCAGCCACTACAGGGTGCCAATTACCTTGTTGTTACTGACTCTTTTCCAGTGTTACTTTCAATCATAATGACATATTCAACATGCACAATATTTCTTTTCTTACTGACCAGAACTATAAAGCATTGTGTAAAAAAGAGAAAAGCTCAAGTCAACCAGGAGATACAAACTCCTGACTGCAATGTTGCTGTGCACATTTGCTACATTATTGAAGTCCCACAGAGCTTACAAGAGATATTCAAAGTCAAGCAATAACAGAATATTACAGCACGGTACAAGCCCTTTGGCCCACGACGCTGTGCTGATCGAGATATTTCTAACAAAAATATAATAAAAATACCCTGTCGCGGCTACTGCGGGAGATTCTACTAAATAAAGGCAAACACACAGAAAGGTAGTCATCTCAAGACTGGTTTATTGAAGACATACACAGACCTTTTGTTCCCTGCCTGTTAATGAACTTGTTAGTGCACAGGGTAAGCAGGTTAAAGGTACGAGCCACTCGCGGTACTTTGGCACCCCGCACTGTTAGCCCGCGATGTGTCAGGAAATGTCTGTGAATACCGCTCTGTGCACCTACTAAAACCCTGTTTTTCTTTCACCCATGAATGCCTGTCTAAGAGTCTCTTAAATGCTCTTTATGTGATATTGTAATGGATAAATATATTTGGAGAATTTGGAAATACTTGGGATTTTGGTAAGATTTAGAGTAGGTTGCATACATATTTTAAAATAGATCTTATTTGAAAGACTGAAGAAATATTGAAGATCTCTGGAGAATGTTATTCACATTCACAAGTAGGTGTTAATCGAACTGATGTCATAAAATGAATGACCATTGTTTGGAAAGGAGCCAGGATGCTTACAGGAAAGTCACCCCTGGGTTTTGTTTATCTTACAACAGCTTGAGCAGAAGAAAGAACACCTTTTGTTTGGAATAAGAGCAATGGAACTCTGTGGTAGCTTGAAGAAAGAAGTTATTATCTGGAAAACTCTGTCAGGGCAAGTTTCATCACTGAGACATTGAGGTGACTAATGTGGTACCTCAGTTGTGGAAATCCTGGAACAACAAATCTCACTCTAAAAACCCTACAAGAACCATCCTAAGTGGTAAACATTTACCTTTCGAGGACCAAAACCTGGTGAAATTTATACACGTTCAATTCTGTGCACAACAGAAGAATTGCCTGCATCCAGAGAACTTGGAAGAAGGAGAAGTGAGATTGAACTGTGAACCAAAGAAGTTTTCTTAAATTTATACACATTACAAACCTGTTCACTAAGAATTAGAAGAGGGTTAATTTGGATTAGATAAGTATAGAGTTAAGTTAAAGTTTCATTCTATTTTCATGTTTAAAGTTGATTAAAAATAACTTGTTTTAAAAACCACTTGTCTTGATGCATGTCTATTGCTTCTGGGTTTTGGGATCCTTTGGGCTCATAACAATATGTGCTTGGATAATGACATTGGACCTGTTCAAAGTAGGAAATGGCTTCGACCAGCAGGAGTTTCCATTCGAGGAAAATATTGATGGGTGGCTGGCCACATATGTTTCCTAAAAATGAATACCCTCTCCCTCCCTAAACAACATTCAGCCCCATGACATCTTTCTCCATTGCATTACTGGGACCACAAAGGACCTGACCCAGTTCCCATCTCTCCTTTCAAAGCCAATGTGGCAGCTGCCATTTAGAACTGACAAATCACATTTTAATTTCAGCAAGCATGATGAAAATCACCCTGACATCCTGCTTAAAAACAAGAGTCAACAAACCTTCCTAATTTTGTCACTTCATTTTTATTTTCCCATGGGGCATGAGCAAAAAATGTCCCATACATTGGCTCACCTAATTATGAGTAAAATCATGATCCCTGTTCATGAAAACCCACAACATTCAATGTTACACAGATAATCAAGGAAGAATTCTGTAATAAAGTTGAATGAAACATTGAAAGAATTTCCCCCTTATAAACGCTGAGATTGTAGCGCGTCAAGCAACCAGGCAAGCAAAAAAGGCCAAATCACAGGAACACTTGGACAGTCCAAGATGGGATGGACTCCCCTTCACTGCTGAGAAGGAGCCCGCACCAAGCAGCACATATGAGCTGAGGAGACCTACACTTCTGCGTAGCGGCCAGCCTGCCAGAGAGTGATGCCACTACGCAATGACGTCACTGCTTGAAGTCGGGACATATGTCACCAGAAGTGGGTGGGCCAGCGAGCACACATGGGGAATTTAAAACAGTAAAGCCCGTCTTTATTTTACACTCACCTTGGGTGGACATCTCTTTATTTGGTAGCACTGCAGCAGCGTACGCTACAAGACGATACCTTCTTACTTGCTGCAACCAAACAGGTCTGCAAGATACACCAACCTAAATAGAAAATATAACCAGAAATCCCAGAGATCATAAATTCAAAAGGATTGGTGAAATCTTTACTCTGTATTGTTAACACCAAAGTCCCTATATTTTTCAAGGCATTCGGACAAGTAACTGAGAAACATTGCATTTTAAACACATGGTACGTCAACTTTAAAAAATAACATCTAACTTTATGAGGAATGTGATACAACAACAGGAACAACGGATGGAATCAGACACATTCTATGAGCATTGGGAAGCAAAGAAAAATGGATTGGTTTTCCCTCCCTTCCTAAGCGACCCAATGACCAAGACAGGTCCTTCCCGACTTGCGAACGTAATGGAGTCAGATCCCACAATGGACGCAAGTCGGAGTTTTTCCCCCGTGCGAGGAGCCCTGAAGTCTTAGTGCCTATTATTAAAATCAAATGATTTGACAAACGAGAACAGACACAGGACACGTAAAACCCAAAATGTGCGGATTGATTTTGTGACTCAGCGTCTTGGGCTCCATCGGCTGGGGGCAGCCATCTTAATTTCTGTGCGCATGCGCGAGTCGTCAGTTTGCGCTTGCAAAAAGGATTCGGTTCGTGGCCCTCAGTTTGGACATGCGTATCAGCCGCACATGCGCGAACCGAAATCCGTCGCGAACCCACCGCGCATGCGGAAAACAGATTTGCAAGTCTCCTCTTTGCCCCTCCCCCGTCCCCTTCCCGCTGCCAGTTACTCAGCGTCCTCCGGCCTCGCCCTGTCGACGCCATTAGGCCTCGCACCGACGCCTCGGCTCCACCCAAACACCGCGCCGGTGCCGGTCGATCCCGGGTTGGGCCCGGCGGGCTGCGGTTCGCCCGCTTTCCCTGAACCGCGCGGCTGAGGAAGGTTCCGGCGCCGCCGCCAACTTCGTCCCGTTGGACCAGCGGCTACGCGACAGAGCCGAGCAGACGACGCCGCCGCAAATGTCCCGCCTCCTTACAGCAAGAGCCAATCAGGGCGCGAACCCGCCCATCAATCCAACCCGACTTCAGCGTCCAATCCAATAGCGGCCTCACCGAATCAACCCATTGGCTCGCGCAACTGAAGCAACCAATCAGCGAGCGAGCGAATACACAGGCGCACCCAATCAGCATCAGAAGACAGAAATCAAGCAGTCGAAGGAGCAGAAGACCCTTCGGCCCTTCCACTTTTTACTACTCCAACAACAATCAAATCCTTGGGAAACACAGGATCACTTTGTCCTGGCTCCAGGATTCCTCTGATCTCAAGCAATACATTGTACCCCAACTGCAAGGGAGACTATTTATTCTCAATCTTTCCTTCATATTTATTACCGCTTCCAATTCAATGTCAGCTACTTTTTTCAATGCATATGATCCCTCTATGAATGTGCATGGCAATAAACTCATCACATGTCCATGGATCCCAATTTCAAATGAACCTTCAACAGGGTAGAGAATTCCAAGGATATTACATTTTCATTGGAGACATTTCTTAAAGTCCAAGCAGCCGATCGGTTATTGGGAAATTGTGACACTTGGTGTTCGGCTCCTTTGCATTATCCTCTCTCGATCCGTGCTGCTGTGTCCTCTCATAATGTTGTCAGGTCATCTCCTTTTTTACCAACGACCAAGAGATCCATATTCAAACTTTCCTCCTATCACCCACTTAAAACACCCCAGAAACAAGTCTGACGATCTTTGTGCACTTATCACGCTTCAGGTAAGGAAACTGTACACATGACTCCTGATGTAAGATGAGCAAGACCATTCGATGTGAAATTGGAGCGTGCGCGCTACTGTGATGGGTGGAAAGGATGACACACACCCAAGAAATCAAAGTCAAAGACTCCTTTATTACACTGGTTGCTCTGCTTCTATTCTCTCCCCGCTGCTGTCGACAGGAGTGATGTCACATCCATGCCGGCCTCCAATTGGTCGGTGTTCCCTTCCTTCTTAATTCCTGCCGTGCGCATTGTCCCCTGGGATGAAAGTTGTTGGTCCCCGTGGACTCTGTGCAGTTGCCACATTCACCGGCCATCTTGTGTACAGGATGGCATCCCAGTTAGCATGATCCCCCACCTCCCTAGAAGCAGTGATTGGAGCGCTATTCGCTGCTTTCGGTCACCTATATCTGGGTCGTGGGGGCTGAGTGGAGTCCGGTTTGCTAATGTCCAGATGTGCTGGTTTGAGTTAGTCAATGGTGAAAGTCTCTTCCTTCGCACCAATATCCTGCACACTCACCGTGACGTGTGGAATGAACGATACACACCAATGAAGTCGAAGTCGAAGACTGGTTTGTTAAACTGGCAGCTCTGCTTATATACTCTCCCGCTACTGATGACAGGTCTTTCGAGACGGCAGAGCCAGCCTCGGATTGGTGGGTGTTCTGACCATTGCTCATTGCTTCCCACCATGCGGGATGTCACCTGGGACGAAGATGATTGGTTCCCGCAGGATCTGTGCAGTCACCACGTTCGTCAGCCATCTTGTGTACTGGCTTTCATCCTGGTGAGCAAGCCGCTACAACCATATATTGTGGAAGAAAATGGACCCCATATTTACAAAGGGTGGTTCTAACATTCCCTTTCTCCTTAAGGCCTCAGTTTTTGAAAAGGAATGTTAAAGTAACCGGTTCTCCTGTTGGGGTCCCTTGTCCTCATTTTTCTTCTTTTTCTTTTAGCAAGGGGATGGACGGGAGATGGGATGGTTTATGGGAGGGGGGGGATTTCTTTGTTCTTTCTTTTAACTATGACACGTGTATTTATATTTGATTTGTGTTATTATTAATTGTGTGAATTCTTTGAGGATGTTATTTATAAATATTTTTTTTCAAAATATCAGGTCAATCCACAGGACCTAAAGTGGCCTAGAGCAACACTGGGGACACCCTCCTGCCCCCCACCACCCCAAATATCAATGTGATCCACTATGATCATTGACAAAATCATCGAGGGCCCCTTCACCTGGCCAACAGCATCATCCAGCTATTCCCGTCGGGAAAGAGATCCAGGAATTTCAGAGCCGGTACCTCGAGGCCCAGGAACAGCTTCTCCCTCCAGGCAGGGAGAACGTGGAATGATTGATGAGCTGCTCGTACAAATACTCCTCCACTCTGCTATTTATTCATCAATATCGAGTAATTTTTTTGGACGTGCTGCACATGTATCATTTGTCTGTTGGTGTGAGGGCTTGGTTGTGTGTTTGCGTGTGTTTACCCCAAGAACTCTGTTTTATAAGGTCATACTTGTGCTATCCAAGGGTAATAAATTTGACCTTGTACTTTGGAGTGGGTGCAGAATAGATTTTCTGGATCGGTGAATATATCTCATGAAGCAAAGTTGACTGAGTAGGGCTTTTCTCTTCCCCTCCCCCCAACCCCGCAAACTTGACTTTATTTACAAATATTTTCAAAGAGGAAGACCATTCCAAGTCTTTTCTCCTCCTCCTGTTGTATCCAGATATTCCCTTCACTGCACATTGCTGCATACGTCTCTGTTTACCTTCATTGCCACCACATTGATACCCTGTGGTTACTGCCCCCCTCTGCTGTTGGAGGAGTTCCCCTTGGTCTCAGCCTCTCAGTGCACAGTTATGGAAGGATTATGATCCATCCCCATAGTGCCTTCGTGTTGGCTACGCCAAGCCTCCGTGCAACCCTCAGCATGACTCCTGCAGCCTGGAATGTGCCAGTCGGCAGCGGTCCCTCCCCGACATATCCGCTTGCTGAAAGACTGACAGGACACGTTTAACATAGAACACGAGAGCACACTACAAGCACTTCGACCCTCGATGTTGTGCCGACCGATGTATTCCTACCAAAATAAAAATAACTAACCCCTTCCTCCCTCATAACCCTCCATTTTTCTTTCATCCACGTGACTCGGAGCCTCTTAAATGCCCCTAAGGTTTCAGCCTTCACCACTATCCCAGTTCTAGGGCTTGTCCCATGTCCCTGACCTGGTAGGCATACACTGCATTCCCTCCCCTTGTCTCCCTCTTGCTCCCCCCACCTCGAGCCAGTAGGGAAGGTGGTTTCTGTCCCAACAGATGTTGGGGACCTCAACCAGGGAGCAGATCCGGGAGATGAACCCAAACTGCACCGAATTCAGGTTCCCGCAGATCAAAGCACGTCCGTGGGCCAAGGTGAGTGACCAGAGGTAAACCAAAGCTCCGGGGTGGTTTTGTCCTCTGGGTCCTTCCCCAATACTGTCCCCTGTCACTCACCCGGCCCTTCTCCAAAGCCCTCATCTCCCACCAGGCCTGTCCCAAACCCCTCCCCCTGCTGAGATCATCCGCAAAATTCCCCACTGGGCCCATCCCCAATGCTCCACCCATTGCTTGGACCGTCTCCAGAGCTCCTGTCTTCCACCAGGGCTTTCAACAAGCCCCTGTCCCACAACATGCCCAGCCAAAAGTCCCTGTCCCCGTCCCCCATGCCAATTCACCTGTATCCAAAGGCCCAACATCAGGTCTGTCCTCCCACCAGACCAGTTCCCTCACTGGGACCCTCTCCAATCGATTACCCATCACAACTACCCCACCAAAGTTCTTTAACCTTCCCCTTCCCCCACCCACAGGCCTTGGTATCTGAGCTGATCCTGGGACCCCTAGACAGTGGAGATGTGGGGAGGGCAGTGGTCCATCTCCTTCCCGTTGGCAATGCCCCATACCTTCACAAAGCTGGGGAATCCCCTGACCCTTGGCACACAGATATCTATCCCATCTGAGCCAGTCCTCTCTCTCTCTCTCTCACCCCACCACCCTAGAGAATGTGGCCCAGTTCAGCTAGCTGCTACAGTACACACTGCCCTTTACCTCTTCCCCAGGACTCCTGCTCCCACTTGTCCTTCAACGAGCTGTGTGCCCACAGCCAGGAGCTTCCCCCTCCTAGTTACCCTTGGCCCTGTGGGTGAGTGGGTGGGACATGACAAGGGTTTGTAGGTGGTGGAATTGGAGTAAGAAAGTTTGGGTTAGACCTGGGAAAGAGAGCGGTGATCATCCGGCTGGTGTGAGGCATTGAAGACGGAATCAATGGGCAGTCCCCTACCGGGTCCATCCCCCAGCATGTCTATCTCCAAAACTGACCCCGCCAGGTCCATCCTCAATATCATCCCCTGCCAGGTCCATCCACAATCCCGTCCCCTGCTGGGTCCAACCCCAAAACCGTCCCCCGCTGGATCTGTCCCCAATACCGTCCCCCACCGGGTCCATCCCCAATTCTGTGCACGCCGGGTCTATCCAAAATCCTGTCTCCCTCCGAGTCCATCCCCAATCCCACCCCCCGCTGGGTCCATCCCCAATCTTGTCCCCCACCAGGTCCAACCCCAATACCATCCCCCACCTGATACATCCCAATACCATCCCCCACCAGATCCATTCCCAAACGCATCCCCGCCGGGTCCATCAAAATCCCATCTCCTGCTGAGTCCATCCCCAATGCCATTCCCAACGTGGTCTGTCACTAATTCTTTTGCCTGACAGGTCCTCCCACAAACCCACTGGTCTCTCCCCAAAGCCCCTGACCCCCACCAGGTCCATTTCTAAAGCCATTGTCCCCCACCGTCAGGTCCCCAAAGCTCCTTCCTCCCCACGGGATCTGTCCTGAAGCCCCAGCCCTCATGTCTGTCATGTCTGTCCTCCCACTGGACCGATCATCTCGATCACCATTCAGAACTGCCCCACCCCAGTTCCCGAACCTCCCCCCTTCCCCCACTGACAGGCCTTGGAACCTGAGCTGCTCCTGGGACCCCCAGATGGTGGAGATGTGGGGAGGACAGTGGTCCAGTCTCCTTGCCGGTGGCAGTGTCCCAGACCTTCACTGAGCTGGGGAATTCGCTGACCCTTGGCACCGGGACATCTGTCCCATCTGAGCCAGTTCTCTCTCTCCCCCCACCCTGGAGGCTGTGACCCTGTGAAGGTGGATACTACAGTACACACTGCCCTTCACCTCTTTCCCCAGGACTCCTGCTCTCACCTGTTCTTCGACAAGCTTTGTGACTACAGGCTGGACCTTCCCCCCACCTTGTTACCCTTGACCCTGTGGGCGAGTGGGTGGGCCATGACGAGGGGGTTGTAGGTGGTGGAATTGGGTAAGAAAGATTGGGTGAGAGCCAGGAGAGACTGGTGATCATCTGTCCAGGGAGAGGCATTAGGGACAGAGTCACTGGGCAGGGGTTAGAGTCTCAGGGAAACAAGGGCACTGGAATTGGAAGCAATCGCAGCCCATGGAAAGTAGGAGGAAGAACCCTGGGAATCATTGAGAGTAGCAAGGTTAGCGTCGCGGTTTGAACAACGCTGTTAAGGGGCCATTGAGCCGGGTTTGAATTTGACACTGTCTGTGGGGAATTGTACGTTATTCCTGTGTCTGCTGGTCCTGGTCCTTCCACCATTTAAAACGTACAGGGGGTTGTAGGTCATTGGTGTAATTGAGTGGTTGTGGCTCATAGGCTGAAAGGGCCTGTTCTTGGGCTGCATGTGTCAATCTAAAATCTCCATCTAAAATGATAGTCCAGCCTGTCATGAATTATTTAAGGATTCAACTCAAAAGACTGGTCCAGATAGACAAGTCCGAAACAGTCCTTTCAGCCCGTCTTTTCTGATGGCCAAGCTGCTTGCAAACAGTCCATATCCCTGTCAACCTTTTCATTCCACGGACCCATTCAACTCACATTACATTGTCAATCTCACGGCCTGTGGGAAGAAGTTATTTCCCTGTCTGGCAGCCTGATTTTGTTCCTCCATATCTCCTTCCTGATGGTAGTGGGTCAAAGATGCTGTGTACTGGATGTCTGCGGGTCTATTTACAGGCCCCATCCCTGTACAATCAGAGGCCCCTTGTCTCAAAGTCCCATCCATGTGGCCTCTCACTCAGCAATCCCTCGTCGGAACACAACTACCCCCTCCTTACTTACCTCTACCAGCCCTTAGTATCCTCATGACAGTTCCAGGCACCTGTTATTTCAACCCTTGATGACCTGCGCCAGCTCTAATTTGGATCCTGCCTCACCTAAACTATTGGAATAACCTGCGCCTTCTACCTTCGAGAGCCCCAGGGAATCCGCGCCCTCAGCAGTGTCCTGCTGGTGCACCATCGAATGCCCTCCATCCACTTCCACGGGTTCCCTGCTGTTATCAGGCTCCTGGATGGACCCCACCCTGGCAAAACTACCCATATTTTCACTGATCCCTCTGAACCTCTACATTCCGTCCAGGGGTCAGGGTTGTGTTGTGGGACTGGTGGAGAACAAAACAACAATATCAGGAGACAGGGAGCTGTGTAGAGACCCCAGATCTGCAAGATAGGGACAGTGCAGAGACCCCCAGCTCCAGGAGACAGGGAGCAGCACAGAGACCCCCCCAGTTCTGGGAGAACGGCTGAGTTGTACACAAGTCTGTAAGTGGCTGGACCAGGAAGTATACAAATCTATGTTCCAGGGTAAACTGGATCAAAAGCGAGGAATGCACCTTTGTAAATCAGTCCGCTGTCCTCTTCACAGTCAGATCTGACTACCTGAAGGTGTCGGGGATCTGGCTTGGAGAGGCCGAGGCATGCAACAAAAAAATGGTCAGAGCCGATTGTAAAAGTCCACCAGAAATTGGGTCTGTGGGAATGACATTCCCTCTCAGTAATGGGGAAGAACCTGGTCATCAGGTGCAAGGTGCTCTCGGTACTGCTGCGTGTGATGCAGGCGTGGCCCATCCCACACAACTCTGCCCTGGCTATTACCAGAGCAGTTTCCCTCTTCATGTGGGGATCCAAAATGGATGGAGTGGGAAGGAGGTCCATGTACATCGCCAGACTATGGTGTTATGAGCCCAAAGGACCCCAAAACCCAGCAGCAATAGACATTCACCAGGACGAGTAGTTATATAAAGATAAGTTGTTTTTAATTATCTTTAAACATGAAAACAGAATCAAACTTTAACTTATCTCTATTAACTTAACTAACCTTAATCCCCTTTTAAGTCTAAGTGCACGTGTATGATGTGTGTGTAAATTTAAGAAAAGTTATTTGGTTTACAGTTCAATCTCACTTCTCATTCTTCCAAGTTCATTGGTTGTAGGCAATTCTGATACTGTGCATGGAATTGAACATGTATAAAGTTCACCAGGCTTTGCCACTCAGGAAAGTTCTGTAGGGTTTGCAGAGAGAGGTTTGTTGTTCCAGGATTTTCACAACTGCCATTGTTCCAGGATTTCCACCATTAGTCAGCTCAATGTGTCGCTGATAAAACTTGACCCATCATGGTTCTCCAGATGATAACTTCTTTCTTTCAGGCTAGCACTGTGGTCCTTCCTGTTTCATTTATTCCGAGAGTAACATCAGGCAGCTAGCACTTCCAGCGAGCACCTAGGATTAGCTGGAGGTTAAACATGTGGCTCAAGGGGTGGAGTCAGAGTCTGGGTTTCAATTCTTGGACAACTGGGACCTATACCATAATGATGGGTGACATCTTAATCCCAGAGGGACCAGTCTCCTGGCGGGGGCATTTGCTAGGGCTGTCAGGAGGGGTTTAAACTACTATGGTTGGGGACAGGATTTCAAGTTAGGCAGGACGGTAGGGTGAGGGTTAGTAGGATAAGGAAAGAGACAAGTTTAAATAATTTGAGGGAGGAAAAGCAGGAAGTAGTAAACAGATGTTGCAGTGAAAATTGTGAGAATGGTTGAGAGGAGGATATGCAGAAGGTAAGATGTTGGAGATCCCTGAGTTGTATTTATTTTAATGCCAGGAGCGTAGTAAGGAAGCTGGATGAGCTAAAGGTGTGGATTGACATGTGGCATTATGATGTGTGGCCATTAGCGAGACATGGTTGAAAGAAGGTTGTGACTGGCAGTTGAATGTTCCACGATTTTGCTGCTTCAGATGTGACAGAGTTGGTGGATTAAGAGGGGGAGGTGTGGCATTACATGTCAGGGAGGATATTACAGCAGTGCTGAGGCAAGATAGACTGGAGGGCTCGTCAAGAGAGGCAGTGTGGGTAGAGGTGAAAAATAAGATGGGTGAAGTTACTATTATGGGGTATATTATAGGTCTCCAAATGGGGAAAGGGAACTAGGAGAGCAAATGTGCAAATAGGTGAGGTATGCAGGTAAAATAGGGTGGTGTTGGTTGGGGATTTCAATTTTCCAAACATCGATTGGGAAACACAGTCAGTAAAAGGGCAGGATGGCTTAGTATTTATGCATTGTGTTCAGGATTGCTTTTTGCAGCAATATGTTGAGACGCCAACTAGAGTGGGAGCAGTGTTCGATCTGTTGTTTGGGAATGCAGATTTAGATCTAATTAACTGGTTTTCAATCGAAAATGTAAGTAACAAATTATATTCCATCTGCAGTTCAATTCTTTGTTTGTAAAGTTCTTCAGTAGGATCAGTCACATATTTCTTATCAATGTCTTTAATCTTCTCAACCAATAGATGAATCTTGTTTTTGATGCATTTCTTCAAAGCTACTGAGTAAGAAATAATTTGACCACGAATATAAGCCTTGAATGTATCCCACAATATTCCATAAGAAATTTCCGTAGTGTAATTTGTTGAAAAGAAAAAGTTAATTTGTTCTTTCATAAATTTAACAAAGTCTAAATCTTGCAATAATGTAACATCAAAACGCCAGTGCTTAATAGTACAAAACAGAGTCTTTGAATTTAAGAGAGAGTTGTAATGGAGAGTGATCCGAAATGGCTATAATGTCATACTTACAAGCAGTTACAAGTGGAATAAAACGTGAATCAATAAAAAAGTGATCAATTCTCGAGTATGAATGGTATACATGAGAAAAAAAGGAAAACTCTTTATCTGTCGGGTGAAGAAATCTCCAAATATCAACAGCTCCAGAGTTAGTAAGGAAAGAGTTAATATATGTAGCCGATTTATTCGGTAGGAGCTGTGAAGGTTTCGACCTATCTAGCAGGGGATTCAGACAACAGTTAGAATCCCCACCCATTATTAAATGATATTCATTTAGATTGGGTAAAATAGTAAACAAAGATCTAAAAAACTCAGGGTGATCTACATTCGGGGCATAAACATTAATCATGACAACCTTAATATTGAATAATAACCCAGTAACCAATAAGAATCTGCCGTTAGGGTCTACAGTGATGTCATGTTGAACAAATGTAATAGAGGGATCAATAAAAATAGATACACCTCGAGTCTTAGAGCATGAGTTGGCATGAAATTGTGGGCCTTTCCAACATTTAAAAAAACGCAGATTATCCTCCTTCCTCACATGAGTCTCCTGTAAAAAAATAATCTGTGCTTTCAGTCTCTGGAATACTTTAAAGACCTTCCTCCTTTTAAACATGTTGTTTAGATCATTAGCATTCCAAGAGACAAATTTAATGTTTTGATCCATTACTTAGGTCAACCCTCCAGTATATAAAGGGTTAACCAAAGCAGGGACCCATGCGCCCGGAAGAAGAATTAAGATATAAGGAAGGACCGGAAATGACGACGTGTCAGCCATATCTGTAGTTCTAAAAGAAAAATCAAGAAAAAACGAAAGAAAATGAAACATTAAAACCCCTGAAAGAAAAACAAAACCCACCCCCCACCCACAAAGCCCCCCATCTGACCAGAGAGTGATCAGAGAAAAAAGAAGAGATAATACTAAACCTACCCCCATGTCTTCAGACGGCAGCTCCTAATATTAAGATAAGATCTAAATCTGATTTTTATGTGCATAGTGAGAAATCGGGTAAACTGTTGGCTAATCATCTGAAGAATATTTCAGTTAGACGCCAAATTGTGGAGATTCGCAAACAGAATGGAGAACTGACTGTTAACCAGGAAGAGATAAATCAATCTTTCCAAAATTTTTATACATCCTTATATAGTACAGAATCCCCTCAAGACCTTAGTAATATGTTTAATTTTTTTAGAACATTTGAAACTCCCAAAAGTATTACCTCAAGATAACTTAGAATTAAGTAAACCCATTACAGATTCAGAGATCAATAATACTATTTTCTCACTGAATTCGGGGAAAGCACCAGGTCCTGATGGATATTCTGTCGAATTTTATAAAGCTTTTTCTTCTACTCTCTCTCCCTGGCTGATTAAGATGTTTGATGAATCTATCACATTGGGTAAACTACCACAATCATTTTACAGAGCTACGATTTCTCTAATCTTGAAAAAAAATAAAGACCCGACCGAATGTTCTTCTTATAGACCTATTTCTTTGTTGAATGTTGATTCTAAGATCTTCTCTAAAATTTTAGCGACAAGGCTAGAGAAGATATTACCATATATTATCTCTGAAGACCAGACTGGATTCATTAAAAATCATTATTCTTCCTTTAATATTAGAAGATTGATGAATATTATTTACACTCCTACACATAAGTCTTCAGAATGTGTTATTTCACTAGATGCTGAGAAGGCTTTCGATAGAGTAGAATGGCCTTATTTATTTACAGTTCTTGAAAAATTTAATTTTAGTCCGATATTTATATCTTGGATTAAACTTCTTTATAATTCCCCAGTTGCCTCGGTTTTTACTAATACCCAAAGATCACCATATTTTCGATTATTTCGGGGCACCAGGCAAGGGTGCCCCCTTAGCCCTTTATTATTTAACTTAGCTTTAGAACCTTTGGCAATTGCTATCAGAGAAGCACCCAATATGACTGTTATTATTCGTTGCAGGGATATTCATAAAGTATCACTATATGAAGATGATTTATTGTTATATATTTCCAATCCTGAAAATTCTATTCCTGCAGTTTTATCTTTATTAGCCAAATTTAGTAATTTTTCGGGATATAAACTGAACTTAAATAAAAGCGAATTATTCCCTTTTAATGGATGGGTTCCTATTTATGATAGTTTGCCTTTTAAAATAGCTAGAGACCATTTTATATATTTAGGGATTAAGATTATTAAAAAACATAAAGATTTGTTTAGGACTAATTTTTTCCCTCTATTGGACCTGATCGGCAGTTTACTTACCAATTGGTCACCATTATCCCTATCCATGATAGGCCGAATTAATGCTATTAAGATGATGATTTTACCTAAATTTTTATATATATTCCAAGCTATACCTATTTTTGTTCCTAAATCTTTTTTTGATAAGGTCGATTCTAAATTGTCCTCATATATCTGGCAAAACAAGAATCCTAGATTGGGGAAAAAATATTTACAGAAATCTAAACTAGAGGGAGGGTTGGCATTACCCAACTTTAGAATTTATTACTGGGCAATTAATATTAGTTACTTAAGGTATTGGTTGAATTATTCAGAATTATCTCTAAATCCCCATTGGGTAAATTTAGAAATTAAACCGATACAAAATTTTTCAATTAGCTCTATTTTGGGAGCTGCTCTCCCTTTTACTCTTACTAAATTATATAAACAAATTGATAATCCAATGGCAAAACATACACTACGTATATGGTTTCAATTCCGGAGATTTTTTGGCCTAAGTCATTTTATCTTGGAAACTCCTATTGTACTAAATTTCCTTTTTCATCCCTCTCTAATTGATCAAGCTTATTTACTCTGGAAAGTTAAAGGTATAACATGCTTTTCGGATTTATTCTTGGATAACTCTTTCATGTCATTTGAACAATTATCCATGAAATATGATTTACCTCGATCTCATTTCTTTCGATATTTGCAGATTAGGAGTTTCTTAGTTTCGACTTTACCCTCTTTTCCCAATCGGGAGACTACGACTGTTTTAGAGGATATACTATATTCAAAATTCCCTCCAAAAGGTGTGATATCTAAATTATATAATATAATTACAAAAATAAATTCTGGGACTTTTGAAAAGTTTAAAAATGATTGGGAAAGAGAACTCAATCTTCATATTTCCAATGAAAATTGGAATAAAATTCTGCGACTGGTAAACTCTTCTTCTCTATGTGCAAAACATTCACTAATACAGTTTAAAGTTGTTCATAGAGCTCATATGTCTAAAGATAAACTCCATCGCTTTTATTCTCATATCGATCCTATATGTGATAAATGTCAATTGGAAATAGCTTCCCTTACACATATGTTTTGGTCCTGTCCCTCTTTACAGAATTATTGGAAGGAAATTTTTTCCATTATATCTACTGTTTTGAATATTGATTTACAACCACATCCCATTACTGCAATTTTTGGATTACCTATGATAGATTTGACTTATTTATCTCTTCCTGCGGATCGTATGATTGCTTTTCTTACACTAATGGCTAGAAGATCTATACTATTGAATTGGAAAGAGGTTAATCCTCCCACTGTTTTCCAATGGTTTACCCAAACTATACTATGTTTAAATTTAGAGAAAATTAGAAACTCTGTCTATGAATCCCCTTCTAAGTTTGAGTTAACCTGGCGACCATTTATTCAATATTTTCATTTGTGGTCAGTTGATCTGGCTCTGTTTTCTTTCTATGATTATGTATGATAATTAGGCTGTAAGATGAGATCGGAGTGATTGGCATGGTTTAGCTATATCTGTAGGTTTTTTTTAAAGTTTTTTTTAAAGTTTTTTTAATTCAGATTTGTTTTTTCTTCTTTTTTGGGTTTTTTTTCTCTTTTTTCCTATATTGTTATTAATTATATCTTTTTTTAGAGATAGTTCACACCCTAAACTGATCTAAATTTTTTTTTAATGATATATTTTTATTCTGTAATATTATTGTTTAATATCTCTGTATTAATTCATTACTTACCATGTATTTTTTATATCTCTTTGAACTGTATGTGTTTATAAATTATAATAATAATAAAAAGATTGAAAAAGAAAGAAAAGGAATGCAATGGGGCAGGTGACGGAGGTGAGCGTAACGGAGAACTTTGGATCCAGTGATCATTTTGACATACTCTTAAGAACCTGAAGAGGGAAATTAGAAAGACAAAAAGAAGGGATGAGGTGTCCATAGCTAATAAGGCAAAGGTGAATCCTCAGGGTTTTTTCAGATATGTGAACAGTTAAAGGAAGGTTAAACATAGAATAGGTCGACTGGATGATGGGACCAGTGAACTATGTCAGGAATCGTATGAGATGGAGAAATATTGAACAATTTGTTCTCATCTGTATTCACGAGGGAAAGGGACATTGGGCTATATGAAATGAGAGAGGCAAAGGGCTTAGTTATGGAAAAGATAAGGATTAGTAAAGTGAGAGGTTTGGAGCTTCTTGTGTCAATTAAAGTGAATAAGTCTCCTGGTCCTGATTTGATTTTTCGCAGGACTTTAAGGGAGGTCAGGGAACAAATAGCGGGGACACTGACAGTGATTTATCAAAGATCACTGGAGGAGGGTGTGGTGCCGTGGGATTGGACGGTTGCAAATGTAGTTCTGTTGTTCAAAAAAGGCAATAGGTGTAGGCCAAGTAATTATCAGCCAGTATTTTGACTTCCGAGTGAGGAAGATTATGGATGGTTTACTTCGAGATGGTATGTACAAATATCTGGATAGGCAGAGATAGATAAGGGCACCCAGCATGGTTAGTGAAGGGAAAGTCATGTTTGACGAATCTTGTTGATTTTTTTGAAGAGGTGACAAGAAAAGTGGATGAAGGTCGGGTGGGTGATGAGATCTATTGAATTTTAGTCAGGCTTTTGATAAGGTTCTGCTTGTAAGGTTATTTAGGAAGGTTCAGTCATTAGGGATTAATAGATAGTGAGATGGGTTCAGAAGTGGCTGGGAGATAGACAGCAGAGAGTCATGGTGGACAACTGTATGTCATGTTGGAAGCCTGTGACAAGTGGAGTGCCTCAGGGATCGATGCTGGGTCCCTTGTTGTTTATCATTAATATTAATGATTTAGAGGACGGTGTGGTTAACTGGGTAAGCAAATATGCAGACGATATGAAAATAGGGGGAGTGGTGGATAGTGAGGTAGATTTTCTTGGAATAAAGGATTTGGTTTGTTTGGAAAAGATGGCAGATGGAATTTAATGTTGACAAGTGTGAGGTGCTGCATTCTGGAAAAAATAATATAAATAGAACATATGCAGTTAAGGGGAGGGGATCGAGGAATGAAGAGGAACAGAGGGATCTTGGGGTTATGGTACAGAGTTCACTGAAGGTGGGTTCCCAGGTAGACAGGGTAGTTAAGAAGGCATATGACATGCTGGCCTTCATAAATCATAGCATAGGCTAGAGTGCAGCTTTTTAAAGCATTGTGTTCCGTTCTGGTCTCCAAATTATAGGAAGAATATAGATAAGGTGGAGAAGGTGCAGAGAAGATTTATAAGAATGTTGCCTGGCTTACAGCATCTAGATTACAGGGAGAGATTAAGGAGACTGGGACTTTATTCATTGGGACATAGACGAATGAGAGAGGACAATACAGGTATTTAAAATTATGAAAGGAATAGATAGACGAGACAGGGACAGACACTTTCCCGTGAGGGAAGGGAAGGTTGGAACAAGAGGCCATGAGTTAATGGTAAGGAGGAAAAACTTCTGGAGAAATTTTAGAGGATGCTTCTTCACTCAGAGAGTGGAGGCAGAATGGAATGATCTTCCAAATGAGCTAGTTGCGGCAGGGTCCCTCCTGTCATTTACGAGAAGGTTGGTTGTGTGCATGGAGGTGAGGGGGTTGGAGGGATATTGGCGGAAATGGGGAGGATTGAGCTAGTGGTCCCTCCTGTCATTTACGAGAAGGTTGGATGTGTACATGGAGGTGAGGGGGTTGGAGGGATATTGGCGGAAATCGGGAGGATTGATCTAGTGGTCTCAAAAGGCCGACATGGCCTGTTTCCACTCTGTAAATGGTTATATGGTTACATGGTGACACAGTTTTAATTTCAATGTCCCATCTCTCGTTACACAACTCTCTGCTCTCCACATTCATGCTGCACATTTCCTCACTGCTGTTATGGCTGGACTTAGAAAGTGTGTTTGATATTTATTCAACTTCAGTTTTGTATCTGCTTCATATCTCTGACCAAGCAGAAATATTCTCACATCCTTTTGTATTTTAATCTTCATAATTTGTCCTAATAATATACTGAAATTCTTCCACTTTTACACAGGTCCAAACCAAATGGAAAGAAAAGTCTCAATCACCTGATTACATTGAAAACATTTCTCGGAATAATTGGAGATAAGTCCATTTAATTTATATGTAGTATAGCAGAATTGATGTGGAGATTTTAATTTTTATATCTGGCATTAATCATATTTGTAACACTCTTGACACAATCCTGACCCTATTTCTTATTGAATTTGTATATTTCAATCTTCACACCACTCTGAACAGCTTCTTTCTGAAATCGTCACATCCAAGCCCGACTCCCATCTTTCTCCTGATCTCTGCTATCCTGGTTTTGGATTTTCTCTCTGGAGAGCATCGTACATTTCATTGATAACTTTGGGTGTATTTCCCATCCAACTCTTTGTTCCATTTCACTAATTTTAGGTGCAGTCAATGTTGGTCCCTATCTTTCTCTTAAGAATGATCTAAGCAGGAGAAAACAGAAGAAGGTCCCACTTGCCTCTCTGTATTTGTGTTTAATTGTTTGAAGAATTTCTTCCATGTAGCGACTTCAAAATACCTTATATTCTGTATAACATAAATTTAATATTTTATTGCCTCTGTTCATTGGCAATAACACATTTTGACATACTTTGCTTTCCCTCCTCCATTGTTGTCAGATTCGTGTGGGTCCCACAGATTAAGAACCAGACCAAAGCGGAGGTACAAAGCACACATTTATTTCGGGGATGGAAACAGGACAACAGGGTTGATATGTTAGGCAAGCCTCTACACTTCTAATTAGGAGGGAGAAACCGACAGAGACGGGGAAATTACATGAACATACACATTCAACATTCAGGATCAAGGTGATAAAAGGTGAGGAGGAATGCAGTGGTCATTGGGGACTCCATTGTCAGAGGTACAGACAAGAGATTCTGTGAGCCAGATAGGTATACCCGCATGGCATGCTGCCTCCCTGGTGCAAGGGTACGGGACATCTCAAATCGGGTCCAGAGTATTCTGAAAGGAGAGGGTTAGCAGCCTGATGTCTTGGTACATGCCTCATTGGGTACCAATGACATAGATAAAAAGAGGGAGGAGGTACTAAAAAAGGATTACAGCAAGCTGGGACGGAACCTAAGAAAAAGGACCGCCAGGGTGGTGATCTCTGGATTGCTACCTGTGTCAAGTGCAACTGAGGACAAAAATGGAAGGTTAAGATAAATGAATGTGTGGCTGAGGGGCTGGTGTAAAAGACAGGGTTTTGGCTTCTTGGATCATTTGGATCTCTTTTGGGGAAGGCATGTCCTTTACAAGAAGGATGGGCTACACCTAAACCCAAAAGGGGTCAATATATTGGCAGCTAGGTTTGGTACAGCCATCGGATGTGGTTTAAACTAATTTGGCAGGGGGATGGGAACCTGTATGATAGGGCAAAGGACAGGAAAGATAAAATAGGAAAAGTTAGGTTGGACAGTGAAAGTAAAAATATCAGAAAGAGCAGGGAAGGTAAAAAAAGTAAATTTGAAGGCTTTATTTCTTAATTCAAGAAGCATTCGGAACAAGGTAGATGAATTGGCTGTGGAAATTGAGACAAACAAATACGATTTGATTGGGATTACAGAAACATGGCTGCAAGGTGGGCAAGCCTGGGAACTTAACATCCCGGGGTATACAATATTTAGGAGGGATCGGCAAGAAAGAAAAGGGAGTGGGGTAGCATTGATGGTGAGAGAAGGGACCGACAGGATTGACAGAAAGGATATTAACTCGGAAGATACCGAATCTATATGGGTAGAACTGAGGAATAGCAAGGGGCGGAAAACGTTGGTGAGGGTGGTATATAGGCCTCCAAATAGTAATGTAGAGGTGAGGGAAGGCATAAAAAGAGAAATTAGATAAGGGAACAGCTGTCGGAGACTTTAATTTACATATTGATTGGACTAGCCAAATTTGTAAAAATACTGAGGAGGAGGAGTTCCTTGAATGTTTACGGGACGGTTATCTTGACCAATATGTCGAGGAACCAGCTCGGGAGCAGGCCATTTTAGACTGGGTATTATGCAATGAAAAGGGGCTAATCAGCAATCTTGTTGTACGAGGTCCTTTGGGTAGGAGCGATCACAATATGATCGAATTCTCACTCGACATGGAGAGTGAAGAAATTAAAACCGAGACTAAGGTCCTGAATTTAAATAAAGGGAATTATGATGGTATGTGATGGGAGTTGAGTAAGATTGATTGGGTGGTGTTTTTGGTGGGGGGGGGGGGTTGACCGTGGATAGACAATGGAAAGCATTCACAGATCTAATGGAAGAATTGCAGAAATCGTTTATACCAGTTTGGCATAAAAATAAACCAAAAAAGGTGACTCAACCGTGTATAACAAGGGAAATTAGAGACAGCATTAGGTCCAAAGAGAGAGCATATCAATTGGCCAAAAAAGTACCAAATCCGAAGACTGGGAACAGTTCAAGATGCAGCAAAGGAGGAGAAAGGGATTAATCAAGAGGGCAAAAATAAATTACAAGAGTAAGCTTGCGGCAAACATAAAAACCAACTGCAAAAGCTTTTATAGATATGTCAAGAGGAAAAGATTGGTGAAATCCAGAGTAGGTCCCTTGCAATCAGAATCAGGGGAATATATAATGGGGAATAAGGAAATGGCAGACCAATTAAATTCTTACTTTAGTTCTGTTTTCACAAGAGAGGATACAAATAACCTCCCAAGGATGTTGGGAAACATAGAGCTGAAGGAAGGGAGGAGCTGAAAGAAATCAGTATCTCTAAGGACATGGTCTTGGGGAAATTGAAGGGATTGAAGGCCGATAAATTCCATGGGGCCTGATAATCTACATCCTAGGGTTCTTAAGGAAGTGGACATTCAGATAGCAGATGCTTTAAGAATTATTTTACAGAACTCAGAAGACTCAGGATCAGTACCCATGGATTGGAGGGTAGCTAATGTTACCCCACTATTTAAAAAGAGGGGTAGAGAAAAAGCAGGGAATTATAGGCCGGTGAGGCTTACATCAGTAGTGGGCAAAATGATGGAATCCATTATTAAGGATGTAATAGCGGAGCATATGACTAGCAGAGAAGGGATCGGACAGAATCAACATGGATTTACAAAAGGTAAATCGCGCTTGACAAATCTATTGGAATTCTTTGAGATGGTGACAGGTAATATAGATGGGGGAGAGCCAGTGGATGTGGTGTACCTGGACTTCCAAAAGGCCTTCGATAAGGTCCCACATAAATGTCTGGCATGCAATATCAAGCCTCATGGGATTAGGGGAAAGGTATTGATGTGGAGTTAGAACTGGCTGGCAGATAGAAGACAGAGAGTTGGGATAAATGGCTCATTTTCTGAGTGGCAGGTGGTGACCAGTGGGGTGCCACAGGGATCTGTATTGGGACCCCAACTGTTCACAATTTACATTAATTATCTAGATGAGGGGATTGGATGTAATATCTCCAAATTTGCAGACGACTCCAAGCTAGTGTGCACTGAAGAGGGGGTCAGGAAGCTCCAGTGTGATTTGGATTAATTGGGGACTGGGCAGTTACATGGGAAATGCACTACAATGTGGATAAATGTGAGGTTATCCACTTTGGTAATACAAACCGGAGGGCAGATTACTATTTGAATGGCAATAGATTGGGAGATGGGGAAGTGCAGAGAGACCTAGGGGTTCTTGTGCACCAGTCACTGAAGGTGAGCATGCAGGTACAGCAGGTGGTTAAAAAGGCAAATGGTATGTTGGCCTTCCTATCAAGAGGGTTTGAGTATAGGAACAAGGATACCTTACTGCAGCTGTACAGGGCCTTGGTGAGACCCCACCTGGAGTATTGTGTGCAGTTTTGGTCACCTTATCTAAGGAAGGATGTTCTTGCAATGGAGGGAGTGCAGAGGCGATTCACCAGGCTGATACCTGGAATGGCAGGAATGACTTATGAGGAAAGATTGCGCAAATTGGGATTGTACCCTCTGGAGTTTAGAAGATTGAGAGGGGATCTCATAGAGACATATAAAATTCTGGCAGGACTGGACAGAATGGATGCGGAAGGGATGTTTCAAATGGTGGGGGAGCCCAGAACCCGGGGCCATGGTTCGAGGATAATAGGCAAACCATTTATGACCGAGATGAGAAGGAATTTATTTACCAAGAGGGTGGTGAATCTGTGGAATTCATTGCCACAGAGGGCAGTAGAGGCAGGTTCATTGAATATATTTAAGAGGGAATTAGATATATTTCTTCAGTATAAGGGTATTAAAGGTTTCGGAGAGAATGCAGGGACGGGGTACTGAACTTTAAGATCAGCCATGATCTCGTTGAATGGCGGAGCAGGCTCGAAGGGCTGAATGACCCACTCCTGCTCCTATCTTCTATGTATCTATGTAAGCTATATGGGGAAAACACCACTGTCAACACTTCCACCTTAAAGGAGTAAATATATTGAAATGGGCAGTAGATCAAGAGATGGAAACAGTGAAATCAGACAGAGGTGAGTGGCTGCTTAAATTAGAAACATTCGTGTTCATGCTGTAGAGTTTAAGGCTGCCCAGGAGGAATATAATGTGTTTTCTATAAGTTTGTTTGCCCTCACCCTGGCGAAGGATGGGGCCAACAGACATGTTGCTGGAAGGGTTCGAGAATTGATATGGTAGGTCACAGGATGCTCAAGTTTAGATCCACAGAGCACATGTATTTAGCAAAATGGCCACCCAGTCTGTATTTGGTCTTGCTGATATTGAGGTCAACTGAGTCTACTAAATGTATTAGATTAGGTTGGATGGGGTGCACGTGAAGCTCTGCCTCACCTGGAAGGCCTGATTGTGGCCTTGGATGGAAGTGAGAGGAGATGTAGGAACAAGTTTGGCAATTTCTGCAGTTCCAATGGGGAGTGCGTTAGGTGGTGGTGGGTGGAGAGGGAAGTGCCGTTGAGGGAGTCACAGAAAGACGTGCACCTATGAAAAAAGGATATGAGTGGAGCGGGTTAGATGTAGCAGGTTAGAGGATGGTGCTGAAGTTGGAAGTGTCCAAGGATAACGTGTCAGATGTGGCAGCTGATGGGTGGTAAGTGAGAAACCTGAGGGATTCTGTCCGTGTTCTGCCGGAAAGGAGGTGGGTTAAAGGCAGAAAGAGAATTGGAGATATGGGTGCAGGTTTTATCAATGACAGTATGGGGGTATCAGCAATTATTGAAGAAATAAGACATTTTGGGTATCCTCGTATGAGGATCTAAACTTGGGGTTGTTACAGGCCCAGAGGACCCCAAAACCTAGCAGCAATAGAAAATCACCAAGATAAATGGATACTTCAACAAATGTCTTTTTAATTTCCTTGAAACAAAAAAACAGGATCAAACTTTAAACTATCACTATTAATGTAACTGCCTAACATTAACCCTTTCTAATTCTAAGCACAGGTGTATTTAATGTGTATAAAGTTCTTTGACACTCCTACAAGTTTACCGATATCTATCAATTCTTATACTTTGCACAGAATTCAACATTTATGACTTTTCACCAAGCTCTGGTGCTTAAAAGTAAATGGTTACCCTCCAGGAAGGCTCTTGTTGGTTTCAGAGAGGGATTTCTTGCTCATTGGACAAGTAAAAACTGATTCCCTCTGATCAGCCACTTTGGTGTCTTGCCAAAGAAACTTTCACCATCAGAGTTTTCCAAATGATAACCTCTTCTGCAGGTCACCATTGAGTTCCTTTTGTTTCCCTTATTTCAGGTGAAACATCATTTCTAGCCAGCCATTTCCTCTTGTATGTAGAACAAGGTTGTTCAACAGGCTGAACTGAGAACTCACAACCCGTCTTCAAAATGGGGTTTCAACAAGATGCCAGCTTGCCATCTCTCTCTCTCTCTCTTTTAGCAAAAAGCCTATTTGGTGTCTCCTCTCTGCCTGCAAAAGCAGATGACCTTCTTAGAACAGTAAACTTCTGAGTACAATAATATGTTGTTTTAAAAACAATATTCCATTTTGCACCTGCTTTTGAAATTATTTAGCAAAACAGACTTTGCAAAGGCTCTCGACGGCTCTCGGCGCCTGCATGACTCACTCTTGGCAAAGCTCTTGCATTTTAAGTAAGAGCTGTTTTGCAAAGTGTTTGTATTTGTTTCTGACCTACACGACTCCTACAATCTATCCTTCAAAAACATATCTACATACAATATAACATATAGATAATCTGTCACAGGACAGATGCAGCAGAGGAGTTGTGATAAAATCAATGGTGTCCTTGCAAAAAAATAAGTGGGAAGCGGTATAATCCAGGTAGAACTGGTGAGTGGAGTTTGTAATAGTTAGAAACTTGAACCTCTCTCTCTATTTCAGGAGACAATTTACTGTCATGTATTTAAAATGTGTCAATTAAAAAATTGCTTTTTTCTTGCTGAAAGAAGACAGATTCGCCATTGGCAGAAATTGCCTGAAATGCCTCTTGCAGTCAGAGAAAAAGGAAAAGAGAGTCACTCTCCCCCACCCCCACCATCCCGAATCCTGGGCCAAGTCACTGAGGGTCTGTGGATTCTCTTTCAATGCTCACAGACCAATCCAAGCCATTGGTAATGCGAGCTCCAGTTTTGAAACTCTGACACGATTAGGAACCCTTCAGCACTCATATCCCAGGTCTGACACCCTTTTAGCCAGTCTTGAACCAGTCTCTAGGAATCCACGGCCTGGTGTGAGTTCCTTGACTGCTTTATCCAGAAGCCCACAGCCTGCATGGGTTCCTCTCCTCAAGTCACCAACAGCCTGTCACCTGTGTGGGTCCTTCAGCTGCAGAACCCCTCATTGGTCTGATTCCATTGTCACTGACCTGTGGATTGACTCCTCTGCTTCTAAGATGTTGATGGGGTTTGGTCTTCTTGTTTTCTGGTGCCCTGCGCTAGTCCTGCGCTTCCCTAGAGTTTGCGGTGCCGAGGAAATTTAACACATCTAAATTAAAATTTTACAACTTAGAGGAGAATCTCCCATGTCTAGAGGGATGGAAAGGGCATTATTAGAAATTGAAGCCTAATATTTGAATATTCATGTGCCAAATTTTCAAAAGCATAGAGTATATATTTCTCAAGATATATGTAATTTTTTCCAAAAGAATACAACTTTGAATGTTTGCATGTCATCTTGGCATCCCTAAAAATATATCTGATTTCCAAGTAAGTGCAATACATTTCCTCATCACCACTAAGGCTAATTTAACAAATTTCAGTTGATATACTAATAGATTTAATTTGGGCCTTGTTCCTTCAATATTTTCTAATAAAAATAAAGTTTGATTTTGCAGAAAAACAACTCCTGTAGCTTGTTCCAAAAAATTTATAATTCTCCCTAAAAAGATCTTACATTAGGACAAAGATAAGTTGAATGCAAGAAAGTTGCTACATCTTCACCACACCTTAAACATTGATCTGATAATTCTGATTTTATTCTAATCAATTTCTCTAGTGTAAGAAGTAACTGTAGAAGAAAAACTAGTTGTGAATTCCTTCCTCACTGCTGCAGCGTGGAACTCTGGTCAATAGTTCCAGACTGCTGAGTTGAAGAGAATTAATACATCTCCCCTGGATCAGGTGATCTCTATTGCCAAATCAGCTTCCTAGAGTGCTTTTCATATCCAACTGCGTGAGTCACCTGATTCTAGGTGTAGCTTTCAGATAATATTCTTGTTGACATCTGCTCCATGACTGATGTAAAAACAACTATACTGAACTAATTTATATCATACATTACTACAACGTTCAAAACCATTTCCCACATTTGTCTAGACTTATGAACTCCTCATTTAAAAGTTCCTACTTGTAATAAAGAATACATTATCGAAGTAAACAATTTAACAATTCCTCTTTATAAGGAATTTCTATTTCAGTACAACATGGTTGGTCCTAACTTATCCTTCAAATATGTCCTTCCTTAGAAATAGCAAAAAAGATTGCGATGAGTTATACAATATTTATTTCTCAGTTGCTGAAATGACATTATTTGACCCCTTTCATAACAATCTTCAACATTTATAATCCCCTGACGAAACCAGCTATTCAGCAATTGACGATCCTTCGAAAAAGAGACGAGGATTTGTGTATCCACTTACACCACTTTCATCATTCATTTTATTCCATATATTAATCAAATGTTTCAACAATGGTGTATCTTTATCACCAACCATTTATTTCAATTCCCACTTGGATATAAATTCTTCTGCTTTTCCTCTCTCCTTTTTTATTTGATTCAATTTTTTCCCTTTCAAAAAAAGAAGCAAGAAATCTCATTTGAGCTGCTCGATACTAATTTTTAAAATGTTGAAGCTGTAGTCCTGTCAATGTAGAATTTGCATTAAGAAAAACGCAGCTGTCTTTAGCTATCTTATTGAATTGGCTAAAATGGCATAACATGAGAACAAATGTCCCGGAGGAGTGTGGGTCACTTGTAACATGGGATTCAATCGGAAATGGTTTCACATGATATAAATTCATGACGCAGACTGTTTTCTAAGAATGGAATACAAGAGGAAGGTTGTCTAGGTCTCCAGCAGGATATAGATCACAAGATATAGGAGCAGAAGTAGGCCCTTCGAGTCTGTTCCACTATTCTTCCACTCAGCCCCACTGCCCAGCTCTCTCTCCATAACCCTTGATTTCTTAACTAATCAATTACCTGTCAATCTCTGCCTTAAATAAACCCAATTACCTCAGTTCCACGGATTCATGACCCACTGACAAAATAATTTGTTCCACATCAGTTTTAAATTGACACCCTTTTATCCTGAAATTATGCTCGCTTGTCCTAGAATCTCCTACCATGGGAAACATCTTTGCCATATGTATTCTGTACAGGCCTTCCATTATTTGAAATGCCTCTGAGGTCCCCCTTATCCTTCTGTACCCCAACTAGTAAAGTCAAAGAGTCAACAATTGTTTCAGAGAGAGGTGTGTTGTTCAGTGAAGTATTAGGGTGTTTTTTACTCAACATACCAGCATCTGAAGTCTGTTATCTCTTCGGAAAAGCTCTGATAGCTTTAGCATGGAGCAGAGCTGAACCAGGACTTTGCAGGTAGTTAAGGGAGTGTGTGGGCAGGGTTTGTTCTGGACCAACAATCTCACCAAATGACTCTGCTTGAAATCAAGATTCAAACCATTTTGAGCAATACAACAGGAATTGTTCAACAAGAGCCTGGTGTTCCCTGAGGAGTTTTCTTTCAATAGTGGAAATGATTTTTTTAAAAACCCTGTTAATATTCCTGATACAGATCTTTGTATTTAACTTTCAGGTTGCTATCTGTTGTTAAATTTAATGGGGTGACTGGATGGCATCTTTGCTTTAACCAAGCAGTTTGCTTGCAATTTTCCAGCTGTTGGATGCGATTCAGTTGCTTGCAAGTTTAGCAAGTGGGATTATGATGTGAAATTGCAAGTCACAGCGTCATTTTTGTTTTTGAAAATGCAGATGTGAAAATTTCCTTAAGTTTACAGAGGAGACGTTGGGTCAAGCTGAGAAGACAGAGTTGGATGCCCATTTGGTGAATCGGCTGGGCAAAGCAGAAAGCACAAAACGAGGGACTGAAAAAATAATGAAGGAGACTGAAGTGACATTGAACCCAAACCCAGGTAAAGAATTTAATTTTGTGCTGTGTACTTAAGAGATCAAATGATTTGGGCTTTTAGTGGTGACCTATTTAAATGAAAAAACTCTGATTAGAATTGAAGTTTATGGAATGTTTGGAAGTTACCACAAAAAAATGGAGCATATAAATTAGATGTTGTAATTTAGATAAATGAACAATACAATAAGCCTGGTGTCACAGTATCTGCCTCCCTCTACCGTACATCACCGTTAAACCTTCTCCCCAATATGAACCTGATGTCACAGTATAGGTCAGAGTTTATTGTACATCACTGTTAAACCTTCTCACTACAGTGAATCCGGTGTCAGCAGTATCTGTCAAAGTTAACTGTACATCACCTTCAGCATTCTTCCCACTCTGAACCCAGTGTCACAGTTTCTGTCCCAGTCTACTGTATATCACCATTAAACGTTCTTCGCACTGTGAACCTGGTGTCACAGTATCTGACGCAGTTTTTCATACATTACTGTTAAACATTCTCCTCAATGTGAACCTGGTGTCACAGTATCTGCTATAGTTTATCGTACATCTCGCTAAACATTCTCCCAACTGTGAACCTGGTGTCACAATATCTGACACAGTTTATCGTACATTACTGTTAAACCTTTTCACTGCTGTGAAGCCAATGTCACAGTAACGATCTCAGTCGTCCATACATCAGCATTAAACCTCTCTCCACTCTGAATCTGGTGTCACTTTGCCTGCCACTTTTTATTTTACATCACCGTTAAACCTTATTCAAATTGTGAACCTGGTGTCACAGTATCTGCTACAGTTTATTGCACATTACTGTTAAGCATTCTCCCCAATGTGAACCTGGTGTCACAGTATCTGCTACAGTTTATTGCACATTACTGTTAAGCATTCTCCCCAATGTGAACCTGGTATCACAGTATCTGCTACAGTTTATTGTACATAACTTTTAAACCTTCTCACTACTGAAAACCCGGAGTAACAGTATCTGACTCAGTCTACCGTACATCATCGTTAAACCTTATCCCCACTGTGCACCTGGCGTCACAGTATCTGACACAGTTTATAGTACATCACTGTTAAACTTCTCACAAATGTGAATCCTGTCTCACAGTTTCTGCCTCAGTCTACCGTACATCACCTTAAAACATTATCCCCACTGTGAACCTGCTGTCACAGTATCTTCCACGGTTTATCGTGCATCAGTGATCAACCTCTCCCCATTGTGAACCATGTGTCAAAGTATCTGCCACAGCCTTCCATACATCACTGTTAAACCTGATTCCCACTGTGAATCTGGTGTCTCGTTAACTGACAGTTTACTGTACATCACAGTTAAACCTTACTTCTGTAAACTCGGTGTCACAGTATCTGCCAAAGTCTACCTTACATCACCATAAAACCTCCACCCCGCTGTGAACCTGCTGTCACTGTATCTGCCTCAGTCTACAGTACATCACCATTAAACCGTATCCCCACTGTGCACCTGGTGTCACATTATCTATCTCAACATACCATACATCACCGTTAAACCTTATTCCCATGTGGAACCTGGTGTCACAATATCTACCTCAGTCTACCGTACATGACTGTTAAACTTTCTCCCCACTGTGAACCTAGTGTCACAGTATCTGACACAGTTTATCGACATTACTATTCAACATTCTCATTGCTGTGAACCCAGTGTCACAGTATCTGTCTCAGTCTACTGTACATCATCGTTAAACCCTCTACAATTCTGAACCTGGTGTCACTGTATCTGCATCAGTCTACAGTACATCACCATTAAACCTTATCCTCACTGTGCACCTGGTGTCACATTATCTATCTCAACATACCATACATCACCATTAAACCCTATTCCCATGTGAACCTGGTGTCACAATATCTACCTCAGTCTACTGTACATGACTGTTAAACTTTCTCCCCACTGTGAACCTAGTGTCACAGTATCTGACACAGTTTATCGACAATACTATTCAACATTCTCATTGCTGTGAATCCAGTGTCACAGTATCTGTCTCAGTCTACTGTACATCATCGTTAAACCCTCTACAATTCTGAACCTGGTGTCACTGTATCTGCATCAGTCTACAGTACATCACCATTAAACCTTATCCTCACTGTGCACCTGGAGTCACATTATCTCCCTCAACATACCATACATCACCGTTAAATCTGATCCCCCTGTGAACCTGGTGTCACAATATCTGACACAGTTCATAGTATATCACTGTTAAACCTTCTCACGAATGTGAATCCTACTATAAAATAATGCTTCCCTTCTAAGTCTCGCTGTATTCGAATCCCCACCTATTTTAAAAATTCCAAAAAAAAGAGAAAAATCAATCCCAAAACAAGCTACTCAAAAGTAGTAGCCCCCTAAAAATCTGGGTGTGGTGAAGTCCACAAGTGACTAAAGGACTCAGTGTCACCCACCCCCAGTCAGACTTTCACAAAGTACTGAAACAAAAACATTCAACCCAATGATTCCAGTCCCAATTATTGTTCCGGATCTTCAATATCGAGAAGACTTTGCATCAATTCAACTTTTTTCTCATTCTTTCTATATTTTCCAATCCCATTCCCATTGACCCTTCTCTTCGGTGACAATGGTGACGATCGCCCATTTCCTTGTACATCTGGCAATGAATGAGCAAATATTAAAGCATCATGGTCATTTTCAAAAAACTGAGATTAAAAATTCCCATAAAAATCTTTCAATACTGCCGCATAACGAAAAGCAAATTTATATCCCTTTTGCCACAATACTTCTTAGGCTGAATTAAATTCTCGGTCTCTTCTGATAATTTCTTGACTCAGATCTGCATTTTAAAAAACCCTATTATTTTGAACCATCAGTGGAGCCCGATTTTGCCATGTTTTCTGCACCACCAATCGGAGGATCATCTCTCTGTCTTGATATTTAAAACAGCGAATCAAACCTGCTCGTGGTAATTGGCCTGGAAACGGTTTCTTCCTTAATGCTCTGTTCGCTCGATCTAATTCCAGTCCATCTGGAATGAATTACCTGCCCAACACTTCTGGGAATCATTTCTTCAAAACCTTCACCGGATCCGAACCTTGCATATCTTCCGGAAGACCTACTATCTTAACATTATTTCTATGACTTTAGTTTTCTAATGAGTCAAACTTCTTCAATAATTCCTTCTTCTGAATCCCCCAATCTACAAAAGGATCATCCACTATTTCCATTTTTTCTCTATTACGCTCCACTTGACTCTTGCATTAAAGAAAGCCTCGTCAATCTTTTTAAAATGATCTTGCACAGTATCCACTGATCGTGTCCATCTCGTAACATCACTCTTAACGACATTAATATCTTCCTTCATAAAAGTTATTTCTTCACACACAGTGTTCATTTGAGTTTTCATTTCCAGAAATCCTTGAGTCATCTGATGAGTCATCTGCATTGATTTATTTGCCATATCTTCCATGAGCTGAGCAATCCCTTCCAGAATTGGAAACACAGAATCCAGTCCAGGATCCATCACCTCCCTTTGAGGCCGACCGACTTTTGCCTCAGTCCCCAGTTCTTCAAACTCTAATGAAGTTGAGCTCTCTTCTTCCTCCAAAGCCGTAGGTCCTCTTCCAGTGCGGCTGTGCGTCTGGACACCCGACAACAGCATGCCTACCTCGTCAACTGGCCATCGTTCGGGTTCCCCCATAGCCCACACCTTCTCCAAAGGTTCGTGGACCTTCGACGCATGGCGCATGCCTGGGGCCACCCACCGCGCAGGTGCATCTTCCGACGCTACACTGCGCACCCCCGGACCACCAGGCAAAGCTGCAGGCACGCAGGCCGGTCCTCACTCAGCTGGCCCGCCCTCGTGCCCGAGTTAACGAGTGTATGAGTTGAAACCGGCCAAAGTCATCGCTGAGCCTGCACCATCTTGCGATTTCACAAGATGGCGGTGCTGTAATACTAAGCCGGGCAGGAGTCTTCTGTGGTTTGGGGACTGCAGTCAATGACTCCATTGCTTCAACTTGAACTTGCCCTCGATTCTTCAACACTTTTGTAAGGTAATTTCTTCTGTAACTGAGTTTTCACTTTTTTTCACATTTGCAGCTATTTCAATCCTCCACTATTCAAAAGTCTATAAACAGTATTTTTAATCACTTTTACAACTTTTTAAATTGAGCATTTAATAGTCTAACTGGGGAAGGGTCGAACCACACGTCTACCCTCTGCGCCATCTTGTCACAGTATCTGACACAGTTTATAGTATATCACTGTTAAACCTTCACATTACTGTGAATGCTGTCTCTCAGTTTCTGCCTCAGTCTACCTTTAATCAACATTAAACATTCTCCCCCTGTTAACTTGGTGTTAAAGTATCAGCCTAAGTTTACGACACATCACCATTAAACCTTCTCCCCAGTGTGAGACCGTTTTAACTGTATCTGCCATAGTTTATCGTAAATCACTATTATACCTTCTCACTACTGTGAACTTGGTGTTACAGAGTCTGCCAAAGTCTACTGTACATCATCAGTAAACCTTCTTCCCAATGTGAGCCTGGTGTTATTGTATCTGCCACAATTTATTGTACATCACCGTTAAGCATTTTCCCCCATGTGAACCTGGTGTCACTGTGTTTGCCAAAGGTTATCGTACAGCTCTGTTAAACAATTTCCCCACTATGAACCCAGTGTCACAGTAACTGCCTCAGTTTCCCATACATCACCAATAAACCTTCTTTTCCCACTCTGAGCCCAGTATCAACGTATCTATGTAGTCTCCCGTACATCACCATTAACCCCCTCCCCATTGTGAACCAGATTTCACAGTATCTGCCACAGTTTATTGTACATCATTTTAAAACCTTCTCACCACTGTAAACCAGGAGTTATATTATCTGCCTTATTCTACCACACATCTCTGTTAACCCTTCTCAATACTGTGAACACGGTGTCACAGTATCTGCCAATGTCGATTGTACATCACCGTTAAACATTCTCCCCATGTTGACCAATTTTTCACTGTTTTTCCCACCATTTATCGTACATCAGAGTTCAACCTTCTCCCCACTGTAAACTTGGAGTCACAGTATATTCCACAGTTTTTTGTACATCACTGATATACCTTCTCCTCATTGTTAATGTGGTGTCACCGTATCTGCGTCAGTCTTCCATACATCACCATAAACTTCTCCCCAATGTGAACCTGGTGTCACTTTATCTGCCACAGTTAATATTTCATCACCTTAAAACCTTCTTCTAACTGTGTACCTGGTATCACGGTATCTACCACAGCTTATTGTGCATTACTGTTACACCTTCTGACTACTGTGAACTTGATGTCACAGTATCTGCCAAAGTCTAACGTATATCACTGTTAAATATTCTCCCCATTGTGAACCTCGTGTCATAATATCTGATACAGCTTATTGTACATTACTGTTAAACCTGCCGGATAAGCTCCAGATAGCGAAAGAGGAGTTCTCGCATCTACAGGAACTGGGGCCTCGCCACTCCACCTGGTCCAGAGCCTCTGGTGGCTGGTGCCCTTACAGAGATTATCGATGGCTTAATGACATGACAGTACCTGACCATTACCCCATCCTTCTCATTCAGGATTTTACGGCCAATCTGCATGGCGCGAGCGTATTCTCCAAGGTCGATCTGGTGCGCATGTTTCATCAAATCCCATCGTAGCCTGAGGACATCCCCCTTCAGCTAGTTCAAATTTCTACGCATGCCTTTCGAGCTCAAGAACATCACCCAGACCTTCCAGCACGTCATGAATACGGTGCGCAGGGATTTGAATTTCATGTTCATTTATCTGGATGACATTCTTGTCACCAGCAGAGACTGGGCACAAATCAAGTCTCACCTGCACACCCTCTTCTCCCGACTGGCCGAATCTGGCCTAACAATCAACCTGGCCAAATGCCAGTTCCGGAAACAGTCCATGCAGTTTCAGGCCCACATCATCATGGCCGAAGGAGCTACACCAACTGCTATGAAGGTCACTGCAATCAGTGATTGTCCTTGCCCGGACAACCTCAAGGGGCTACAAGAGTTCGCAGGTATGGTCAACTTCTATAACCGATTCATTCCAGGAGCTGCACACATCATGCAGCCACTCTTCGCCAAGGACAAGATACTCGCCTGGACTCCAGGGCATTCAAAGCCACGAAGGTTGCCCTCGTGAAGGCTACCCTGCTCCTCCACCCTCGTACCGACCTTCCTATGGTGCTCTCCATCGATGCCTCTGCCACTGCCATTGGTGCTGTCTTGGAGCAGCAGGTTAATGGCAGTGGAAACCACTGGAATTCTTTAGCCAACTTCTTCATCTGCCAGACCGCAAGTATAGTGCTTTCAACCGTGAGTTGCTGGGCATGTACCTTGCTGTGCCTCATATCCCCTCCCAGAAAGCCTTTCACCATTTATACCGACCACAAACCCCTCACTCAGGCTCTCGCTATAGCTAGAGATCCCTGACGGCCCACTTACACCATCACCTGTCCTTTGTATCGGAGTTCACCACCCACATTCAGCACAAGGCAGCGAAAGACAATGTGGTCACTGAAGCCGTCTCCCAACCGGCCATTTGCTCGCTGATACCCAGCCTAGACTACAACCTGCTTGGCCCAGATCAGAAGTCCGACGAGGAGATGCAGGCCTTCAGGACTGCCATCTTGGGCCTGCGGTTCCAGATCCTCCCGAATCCTCTCAGTGATGAGTACCCTGCGTCCAGTGGTTCCCCAGCAGTGGCGCAGGCAAATCTTCACCATATCCATGACCTTTTCCAGCCTTCCATCAGCTCCAAGGTTCATATGGTGGCAGAATACTTCGTTTGGCACGGGCTTCGAAAGGAGATTGTGGACTGGGCCAGAACCTGCACCCATTGCCAGCTTTCCAAGGCACACAGCCACACCAGAATGCCCGTGCAGGATTTTGAACACGTCCGAGAACGTTTCAGCCACATACATGTGGACATTGCCAGCCCCTTACCCGTTTCCTGAAGTAACTGTTACCTTTTCACAGTGGTAGACTGCACCACTCGTTGGCCTGAGGTGATCTTGATGCCAGATGCCTCTACGGACTCCTACTCCCAAGCACTTTTGGTCGGTTGGGTTACCTGGTTCGGCATCCTGGCCCACCTCACCAGCGAATGTGGCACGCAGTTCACCTCTGCACTCTGGGCACAGCTCACCAACAGACTGGGAATTGGGCTGCATCACACAACGGCCTATCACCCACTTGCCAATGGACTGGTCGAACGATTGCATTGCCACCTTAAGTCGGCACTTATGGCCTGCCTCACCGGCCCCAACTCGGTGGATGAGCTGCCTTGTGTACTCCTGGGAATCTGCTCGACACCCAAAGAAGACCTGCAGATGTCATCTGCTGATCTGGTCTACGGTAAACCACTAGCCCTGCCTGGTGAGTTTATCAATGAACCTAACAACCTGCAACAGTCACTGCACAGTTTACTTCTCCGCCTCTGGGCCCAGTTGGACTCCTTCACACCTTCATCACCGCCCAGACATGGCACACACGCCTCTTACATCCTAAGTGAGCTGTATTCCGCAGAGGATGTATTTATCAGATGAGGCCCTTCCACAGCACTCCTTCAAAGACCATATGAAGGGCCGTACAGAGTCATCTAGCATTCCGGATCCACCTTCACACCAGTGGTAAGAGGGAACTGTTTACTGTGAACAGATTAAAGACAGCACACCTCGACCCAACGAGCCAGTGGTCACGGCTCAACCCAAGAAGCGAGGCCGCCCGGCAAAAAAGGCCATTGGCGCCGGTTCTGGGGGGGCTGTGTGGCGGCAAGCCATGAAGCAGGCGATCTAGCCCCTCATGTCACGCACATGGCGGGGCAGCCAGCCAAAATGGCACTGTCAGGGGATTCTCCCCGACCTCGGCACCAGACTCAGAAGCCCGCAACCTGCGGCCCACATGACCCCCCAACGAAGTCAGGGCCCCCGGTGTGCTTCTCAGCCAGGTCCAGGATGGGAGCATAAGACCAGCCAGGCAGACCTGAATAAAGGAGTTTTTGCTCACTGAACTCAACCCGTCTGGTTGTGAGGTCATTCAGAAACAGAGTAGCCACCACGACAGTCGTATCTTAGTTTCTTTTCCTTTCTTTTCTTTTTTATATGTTATCAACATATATTTGTAAACACTGTAACATTGTGATTTGATATTAATTGTTATAATATTTGATTTAAAGAAGGCTGGTCCAAAAAAGGCATATAAAACATTTTAATATGGGGACAGGAATAAAAGAAAAACAGAGGCTACTGGTGTGAGGGAGGGAAGGGTAATATTGTTGTGGGGTTGGTTCAGATGGGTCAGCTGAAGGGACTCGACTGATCCATCCATGATTTGTCCAGCATCTTGCTGCCATGTAGTGGTGAACCAGGGTGTTGCCTGATGGGGACACGGTGCTCTGAGCTCTGCACAGATAGATTGTGCTTTTCTCAAAAACACACTTCCTCAGGTAAAGCAGAGGAAGTGGAAAGGCCCTAGTGTGTAGGGGTAGGGAGGGTGGTGATGTGGGAAGAGTTGGGACCCTCCAAAATCATTATGATCAGGCCTCGGAGACAGCATCTCTATCACTCGTATTTCTCTTCCCAGAAGGAGTGATCTCAGAGACAAGACACGAGTACTGAAGAACCTCGCATCCCAGCTGAACAGAGGATGGACAACATCATGATGGCCTGAATCTCTCCCCTTCTTCTCCCTCTCCCTCTGGCCCTGCCAACCCAATTCCCTGCATCTTCCATGCCCCCTTTCTCTCCCACACCTCCTCCATCCCAACCCCCTTACCTCACACCTATGCCCTAACCCCAGCCCTCCTCCCTTCACCTCCCCTTCCCCCTCCCCCTTTCCCCTTCCTACCCTAACCTAGGGGAAGGAGTGGTAGGGGAAGGGGGATAGGAGAAAGGGGGTAATGGAAGCGGGGTGAGTAAGGGGTAGGCTTGGGGGTGTGGGTATGGGATAGGGGTAAGGGGTATGGTTTCGGGAAGGGGATATGTGTAGGGGATAGGGGTAGGGTTTAGGCTTGGGTTGGGTGAGAGTAAGGGTTAGGGCGGGGATAGAGATAACATCAAGGTTAGGGTAAGGAGACATGGGCTAGAATTAGGTCTAGGTTAGGGTTAGGTTTAGAGTTTGGGGAAGTGGGTTTGTATTAGGTTTAGTGGAAGGGGGTAGGAGTAGGAGATAGAGGTGGGGTGAGTGTTTGGGTTAGAGGAAGATGGGTAGTATTTGGGTTGGGGTTAGGGGACGGCGTAGGGGTAGAGATAGAGTTAGGGGATGGGATAGGGGTAGAGTTAGGGGACGTGGAGTATTGATGGGGTTATTGGTAGTGTTAAGGTTAGGGTTTGTTAGGGGTTAGAGTTAGGAGTAGGGGAATGGGAAGGGGGAGGGGAACCGGGAGGCGAGCGGGGGAAGGAAATGGGGAGGGTAATGGGCAGGCGAATGGGGAGGGGAATGTAATGGAAGATTTAAACCGTGTTTTTTTTTACTTTTGCAATCTTTGCTTCTGCAAGGCTGAGAACCTGCTTGTTTTTTTAAGAATCTGCATACTTAAGCTAAATTCCACTGAGGGGCCAGAGATGCAGTTATCTGACAAAAGGACATCTGTGTACCAAGAACATTTAATCTTCCTGCTTGTTTTGGTCACAGACTGTCAGAGGCCTAGCCTTGATGCAAAATAACCATTGTATTCAAAGTGATAAGCTGAAAATTATGTTATTTGCTAGAAGCCTAGCATGCTAGCTTGCTTGCTTATCTTTCTTACTGTGCTGGGAATAGATGCTTGGGTAAGCAGTTTTTGGGTAATATAAGCCATGGTCCCGCTGCTGAAGTTTGAGACTCTCCGAGAGGTGGCAACATCTTTCAGCAAGAAGAACTTCTAGAGTCCAGCTAACGTCCCAGTCAGGGAGGTGGAGAAACTGCAACCGGCGCCCCGACAACCTATTACAAGTGTGCAGTCATTGCCTTGCTTTGGCACTTGGGGCCAGTGCAGGCGTTGATAAGTATAATTGGGAAGGGCTTGCATATTGTAGTTTGAAATCAGCTTTTGAATTTGTAATAAAAATTAGTTTAAACTGAACTGCTCTCGGTGTGGGTGTCTATTTTCTTTTGGTAGCTCGAACACTGTGACCAATCTAAAATGAACAAAGAGAGGTACAAGTTTACCCAGGACAGAGAACGGGGTGGAGAAAAGGGGAGGTGAATGGAGGAAGGTATCTCTACCCCCTCCCTTCCCCACCCATTCCCCTACATTATCCCTGCTTCTCCTCTCCTCCTTCTAGCAGGTCGGACCTCATTCCGGCCAGAACCTCCCTGTGGTTTCAGAGCCTCCGTTTCAGGAAGTGCCTTCGATGCTCGCTGCTGGACAGACATCTTGTCTCATGATTCATTCTGTACCGTTATTATTAAATTAAAAAATGGTTGGGTTTTTTTAAGCTTGAACTCAAAAGGCTGGTCCAGATAGACAACACAGAAACTGGCCCTTTGGCCCCTCTCTCCTGCTGGCTGAGCTGTTGTAATCAGTCCATATTCCTCTCCCCCTTTTCATTCTTTGCTCCCAGCCAGCTCATGTTGCCTTGTCAATCTCATGGCCTGTGGGAAGAAGCTGTCTGGCTTTTATACCTCCATATCTCCTTCCTGATGGCAGGGGAACAAAGATGCTCTGTGCTGGATATCTATGAGTCTATTTACAAATCCCATCCCTGCAAACAATCAGGGGTCCCTTACCTTGAGGTTCCACCCATGTTGCCTCTCCCTCAGCACTCTCTCGTCAGAACACTACTGCACCCTCCCCTCCTCTCCCAAGTCTCAGTATCCCGCTGACAATTCCAGTCAGCTGCCATGTCTATACCCTGCCCCACCTAAACCGATGGATCGATCAGCACCTTCTCCCCTCAAGAGTTCGAGGAATCCACTCTCTCGCAATGTCCTGCATCCTCCTTCCCCCTTGGTTTCCTCCTGTTATCAGGCACCTGGATGGACCCCTACCCGTGTTCTCACTGATCTCTCTGCACCTCTGCCCTCCATCCAAAGGTCTTGGTTGTCTTGTGGGGCTGGTGGAGAACAAAGCACCCACTCAAGGAGATGGGGAGCAGTACCGAATCCCCCAGATCCAGGAGACAGGGAGAAACTCAGAGATGCAATCAGGGGTCAATCGGATAAAACCTGATCATCAGTTGAAAGGTGCAAGGAACTCTCAGTACTGCTGCACGTGGGGCAGGTGTGGCCCATCCCCACACCTCCACCCTGGCAATTCCCAAAACAGTTTCCCTATTCATGCGGGGGTCCAAAATGGATAGAGTCTGGAGAAGGACCACGTACGTGGTCAATCACTGGGGGCAAGGGTGTAACCAGCATGGCCATCATTGTGTGTGGCTGTGCATGAAACCAAAGTGCAAGGGCACCAAATGGCGCTATGTGCTGAGATTCTACCTGGCTCAGGTATTGCAAAAGATTGGTCTGGCTGTGGTGCCTCTCAATGACCCAGTCAGCAGGACTTTGCCCCATTAGCTTCCTGGGAATGGTTTCATAGACAAATACTTTTGACCACAAGGCTGTCAGGCAGTGGTCAGCAGAGCATTGCTGACACAGAGACTCCAGGACTTGATGGGATACTGCGGGGTGGTCCACGGAGCAGAGCATCCAGACACAGACATCCAGAACTGCTGGAAGGCCAGAAACTCAGTGAAAGATGTCCTTCGGTCTGCCTGAAACCCAAATGGGAGTTGCAAACACTAGAAGGCATCTGACAAAAGCAAAGGGAGGAAGGATTAGGGCAATATGAGAGGTACTTGTTTTTACACAGAGTTGTGGGTGCCAGGAATGCCTTGCCAGGAGTGAAGGCCAAAACATTAAGGGCATTTAAGGGGCTCTTAGTCACATTGACCAAGAAATATATTCTCCAACAGCAGAGGGTGGCAGTAACCACAAGATATCAAGCTGGTGGCAATGAAGCTAAACAGAGACCACCTAAGGCAACTGTGCGCCCGGCTGCAGGAATTTGGACTTACTATAAACCTTACTTAGTGCCAGTTCAGTCTGGAAATGTTTGATTTCCTGGGGCATCAAATCAACCGGCACGGAACTAAGCCCCTGCTTGAAAAGGTAGAGGCTGTTCAGTGCTTACCCAAACACACCATAAATTCACCAGTACAATTAATTTTTATAACCAATTCATACCAGTAGTGGCCCACATCATGCGGAGAAAGGTAAAGACATTACCTGGGACAATGAGGATTTGGAGGTGTTCCAGAGGGCCAAAGATGCACTGGCCAACACAATCTTTCTGGTAGACACCAGGCCAGAGACACCCACCACTCTCACAGTAGATGCTTCCAGCACAGCAGTAGGGGGCGCAATGGAGCAATTCATTGAAGGGCAATGGCAGCCCCTGGCCTTCTTGAGCAGACACCTCTGGCCACACGGACTCAACTACAGCACCTTTGGCTGAGAGCAATTGGTGCTGTATCTGGCAGTCTGAGGCAGGTAAACTGACCCCAGCTTCACAGTGGGGAGAATGTTTCACAGAGATGTACGAAAAACTGTCACAAACACTGTGACACTGGGTTAACAGCAGTGAGAAGGTTTAACACTAATGTACGATAAACTGTGTCAGATAAAGTGACAGCAAGTTCACAGTCGGGAGAAGGTTTAATGATAATGAGATAGATACTGAGACAATGGGTTCACAGCAGTGAAAAGGTTTAACTGTGATGTACGATAAACTATGGCAGAAGCAGTGACAAATGGTTCACATTGGGGAGAACGTTTAACTTAATGTATGGTAGATATGGCAGATATTGTGACAATGAGTTCACAGTTGTGAGAAGGTTTAACGGCAATGTACGGTGGACTGTGATGGATACTGTGAAACCGGGTACACATTAGTGAGACAGTTTAATAGTGAGGTTCAATGAACTATGGTAGGTACTGTGACACCGGGTTCACAGGGGGGAGAAGATTTAACTTAATGTACGATAAACTGTGTCAGATACTGTGACACCAGGTTCACATTGGTGAGAATGTTTAACAGTAATATACGATAAACTGTGTCAAATACTGTGACACCAGGTTCACAGTGGGGAGAATGTTTAACGGTGATGAACAGTTGACTTAGGTAGGTACTGTAACACCAGTGTCACAGTGTCACAGTATCTGCCTCAGTCTACCGTACATCACTATTAAACCTTATTCCCCACTGTGCACCAGATGTCACAGTATCTATCTCAATTTACCGTACATCATCGTTAAATCATCTTTACTATCTTCTTCAGCATGATGCTGAAAGAAGCCATGAAAGACTTCAACAATGAAGACGCTGTTTACATCCGGTACCGCACGGATGGCAGTCTCTTCAATCTGAGGCGCCTGAAAGCTCACACCAAGACACAAAAGCAACTTGTCCGTGAACTACTCTTTGCAGATAATGCTGCTTTAGTTGCCCATTCAGAGCCAGCTCTTCAGCGCTTGACGTCCTGTTTTGCGGAAACTGCCAAAATGTTTGGCCTGGAAGTCAGCCTGAAGAAAACTGAGGTCCTCCATCAGCCAGATCCCCACCATGGCTATCAGCCCCCCACCCCCCCCACATCTCCATCGGGCACACAGAACTCAAAACGTTCAACCAGTTTACCTACCTCGGCTGCACCATTTCATCTGATGCAAGGATCGACAACGAGATAGACAACAGACTTGCCAAGGCAAATAGCACCTTTGGAAGACCACACAAAAGAGTCTGGAAAAACAACCATCTGAAGAAGCACACAAAGATCAGTGTGTACAGAGCCGTTGTCATACACATGCTCCTGTTCGGCTCCAATTCATGGGTACTACACCGGCATCACCCACAGCTCCTAGAACGCTTCCATCAGTGCTGTCTCCGCTCCATCCTCAACATTCATTGGAGTGACTTCATCACCAATATCGAATTACTCGAGCTGGCAGAGTCTGCAAGCATCGAATCCACGCTGCTGAAGACCCAACTGCACTGGGTGGGTCACGTCTCCAGAATGGAGGACCATCGCCTTCCCAAGATCGTGTTATATGGCGAGCTCTCCACTGGCCACCGTGACAGAGGTGCACCAAAGAAAAGGTACAAGGACTGCCTAAAGAAATCTCTTGGTGCCTGCGACATTGACCACCGCCAGTGGGCTGATATCGCCTCAAACCGTGCATCTTGGTGCCTCACAGTTCGGCGGGCAGCAACCTCCTTTGAAGAAGACCGCAGAGTCCACCTCACTGACAAAAAACAAAGGAGGAAAAACCCAACACCCAACCCCAACCAACCAATTTTCCCTTGCAACCGCTGCAACCATGCCTGCCTGTCCCGCATCGGACTTGTCAATCACCAACGAGCTTGCAGCTGACGTGGACATTTACCCCTCCATAAATCTTCATCTGCGAAGCCAAGCCAAAGAAAGAAAGTAACACCAGGTTCACAGGGAAGAGAAAGTTTAATGTTTTTTTTAATTTTTTTTAAAATTTTTTATTTTTCACACCATAAATCACATTAGCCATGATACACACTTTTTCCTTTTCACACATACACAGTGACATTTTCTCCCCCCCCCCCTCCCTCCTCCCAACCCATCCCCCCACCCCCCCCTCCCATCCATTTAAGGTATACAATCTAGGTTACATTAAACCAGTCAGACAATGTCATTCAACAAAAATACACCAGAAATTCTACTGAGTCCATTCTTTTCTTTCCTTCTCCTTCCATCAACTTAGGTAATGATTGTCCCCGGTAGGTTTTCGCTATTGTATTTAATGTAATGCTCCCATATTTGTTCGAATATTTCAATATTATTTCTTAAACTATATGTAATTTTTTCTAATGGAATACATTTATTCATTTCTATATACCATTGTTGTATTTTCAGATTATCTTCCAATTTCCAGGTTGACATAATACATTTTTTTGCTACGGCTAGAGCTATCTTAACAAATCTTTTTTGTGCATCCTCCAAATCAATTCCAAATTCTTTGTTCTTTATGTTACTTAGGAGAAAGATCTCTGGATTCTTTGGTATATTGTTTTCTGTTATTTTATTTAATATCTGATTGAGATCTTCCCAAACTTTTTCTACTTTCTCACATGTCCAGCTTGCATGAATTGTTGTTCCCATTTCTTTTTTACATCGAAAACATCTATCAGATACTGTTGGGTCCCATTTATTTAACTTTTGAGGTATAATGTATAGTCTGTGTAACCAGTTATATTGTATCAAACGTAGCCTCGTATTTATTGTATTTCTCATCGTTCCAGAACATAATTTCTCCCATGTTTCCTTTTTTATCTTTATATTTAAATCTTGTTCCCATTTTTGTTTAGTTTTACCATTTGTTTCCTCATTTTCCTTTTCTTGCAGTTTAATATACATATTTGTTATAAATCTTTTGATTAACATTGTATCTGTAATCACATATTCAAGGTTACTTCCCTCTGGCAAACTCAAACTGCTTCCTAATTTATCCTTCAAGTAGGATCTCAATTGGTAATATGCCAGCGCTGTATCTCCAGTTATATTGTACTTATCTCTCATTTGTTCAAAGGATAAGAATCTACTTCCTGAAAAACAATTTTCTATTCTTTTAATCCCTTTTTTTTCCCATTCTCTAAAGGAAAGGTTATCTATTGTAAAAGGGAGTAACTTATTTTGCATCAATTAGTTTTGGTAATTGATACACTTGACTGAGGCAGAAACTGTGAGACAGGATTCACAGTCATGAGAAGGTTTAACAGTGATGTTCTATAAACTGTGTCGGATACTGTGAAAACCACTTTCACATTGGGAGAAGGTTTAACGGTGGTATACGGTAAACTGTTGGAGATAAAGTAAAACCGAGTTCACAGTCGGGAGAAGGTTTAACTGTGATGTACGATAAACTGTGGCAGAAACAGAAACAAATGGTTCACATTGGGGAGAATGTTTAACGTGATGTACACTCGACTGAGGCAGAAACTGTGAGACAAGATTCACAGTCGTCAGAAGGTTTAACAGTAATGTACAATAAACTGTGTCAGATGCTGTGACACCAGGTTCATAGTGGGGAGAATGTTTAACAGTAATGTACGATAAACTGTGTCAGATACTGTGACTCCAGGTTCACAGTGGGGAGAATGTTTAACATGATGTACAATAAACTGTAGCAGATACTGTGACACCAGGTTCACATTGGGGAGAATGTTTAACAGTAATGTCCGATAAACTGTGTCAGATACTCTGACACCAGGTTCACAATTTGAATAAGATTTAACGGTGATGTAAAATAAACTGTGGCAGATACTGTGACACCAGGTTCACAATGGGAATAAGGTTTAACGGTGATGTAAAATAAAATGTGGCAGGCAAAGTGACACCAGATTCACAGTGGAGAGTGTTTTAATGCTGATGTATGGACGACTGAGATCGTTACTGTGACATTGGCTTCACAGCAGTGAGAAGGTTTAACAGTAATGTACGATAAACTGTGTCAGATACTGTGACACCAGGTTCACAGTGGGGAGAATGTTTAACGTGATGTACAATAAACTGTGGCAGATACTTTGACATCAGGTTCACAGTGGGGAGAATGTTTAACGAGATGTACATTAAACTGTGTCAGATGCTGTGACACCAGGTTCATAGTGGGGAGAATGTTTAACAGTAATGTACGATAAACTGTGTCAGATACTGTGACTCCAGGTTCACAGTAGGGAGAATTTTTAACATGATGTACAATAAACTGTAGCAGATACTGTGACACCAGGTTCACATTGTGGAGAATGTTCAACAGTAATGTTCGATAAACTGTGTCAGATGGAGGAGTCACGTGATGGTGTAGTGGCCAGTCGGGGAACTCCAGCCCTCTCCGGAAAAGTTTAAAAAAAACCAGAAAACACAAAGGCACAAACACGAAAATTAAAATAAAGTGAAAGTAAAGGTGTGAAGAAAATGGCAGCGAAGAGAGAAAAGTCAAAAGCAACGGGAAGAAGAGAAGAAGAAAAGACATTGGAAGAAGAAGGTGAAGGCCTTACCTGTCCAAGGAAGCCCGCTGTGGAGAGAGAAGCCCACTCTCTCAGGTCAGTCGAAGTCCCAAGCTCGGGAGTACAAAAATGGCTCGCGGAGCCAAGCAAAAGTGCGCAAGTCAAAAAAAACACTGACGGGAGGGGGGACCAGCTGAGGAGTCAATCTCCACAGCTGAGAATGACAGCTGCAACACAGCAACAGGAAGAGAACACAGAAAACAATGAGAACAAGAAAGAAGAGAGTAAAAAGAAAACAAGGGAACAACAGATGACCAACCCAGAGGAAGAAGAAGAAGAAGAACATAGAGAAATGGAAGAAGAAGGGAAAGGCAAGACAATGGATATATATTTTTTTAAAGAATATATGGAATCAGTAAAAGAATGGCAATTACAAGAATTTAGTGAAATAAAAAGAAGAATTAAAAGTACAGAAGAAAAAATGAATAGATTAGAGATGGTCATGTCAGTTATAGGAAAAAGAGTGGACAAGGTGGAAGAATGAGAAACAGCCATAGAAATGGAAGTAGAGGACTTAAAAAAGAAATTAGAAGAATCTAATAAAAAAGTTAAAGAGACACAAGAGCTGTTAGCTCAGAAGATAGATATAATGGAAAATTATAATAGAAGAAATAATATAAAGATAGTGGGCCTTAAGGAAGATGAAGAAGGCAAGAATATGAGAGAATTTATAAAAGATTGGATCCCCAGGGTCCTAGGAAGACCAGAATTACAGGAAGAAATGGAAATAGAAAGGGCACATAGAACATTAGCCCCTAAACCACAGCCACAACAAAAACCAAGATCCATTTTATTAAAATTCCTAAGATATACAAGAGAAAATATATTGGAGAAACCAATGAAGAAAATAAGAGAAGACAAAAAGCCATTGGAATACAAATGTCAATTTTTCTTTCTATCCAGACATAAGTTTTGAACTCCTGAAGAAGAGGAAGGAGTTTAATACAGCAAAAGCGATCCTATGGAAAAAAGGATATAAATTTATGCTAAAGTACCCAGCGGTACTTAAAATAGTTATTCCAGGGCAGCAAAACAGAGGATTCTCGGATCTGGAGGAAGCACAAAAATTTGCAGAACAACTACAAAATAGACAGAGAGATGAAGACATGTAACGAGAGCAAAAATGACCACAAACTATATGTATGCGTGTATGTGGGTAATATATATATATATATATATATATATATATATATGTATATATAAATATATGTGTGTGTGAGTGTGTGTGTACATGAGTGTATGTGTATTTAAAAGAAAATATATAGAGTATAGATAAGAATTAATAAGGGAAAGAAAGGGAAGAGAGGAAGTAAAGAGGGAATTAAAAGAGTGACCTTTGCTGTAAATGAAAATTGAAGTCTTTTCTGGGGGGGGCTGGGTGGGGAGGAGATGCGGTCACTGCGAAATCAGTTGACGCTTGCGATTGAATTCGCAAATCCAAATGGAGAGGGGAGATGTGGTTGCCCGACAAGGGATAAAGGGCAACTCAAGAAGGGGAGGGGATAGTGGGGTTGAAGAAATTTTAGATAGGAGAATAAGGGAAATGTTTGATGTTTTAGAAATGTTGTCTTATAAAGTGTTCAAAAAAAGAAAGCAGAAATGGATAAGAAGGAAAGGTGATGATGAGGAAACGGAAAGGGAAGATAAACAAAGTATGAAATGGCTATGTTGAACTATATGACTTTAAATATTAACGGAAACTATAACCAAATCAAAAGGAAGAAACTACTAAATTTACTGAAAAAAGAAAAAAATTGATATAGCATTCGTGCAAGAAACACACTTAACTGAAATGGAGCACAAGAAATTAAAGAGAGATTGGGTAGGACATGTAACAGCAATGTCATATAATTCAAAAGCTAGAGGAGTAGCTATATTAATCAGTAAAAATGTACCAATTAAAATAGAAGAGGAAAAAATAGATCCAGCAGGGAGATATGTAATGATAAAATGTCGGATATATTCGGAGTTTTGGAATTTACTCAATGTATATTCACCTAACGAAGAAGATCAAAAATTTATGCAAGATATTTTTTTGAAGATAGCAGACACGCAAGGGAACATACTAATAGAAGGGGATTTCAACCTTAATTTGGATTCAAACATGGATAAAACTGGGGAAAAAATTAACAGAAAGAACAAAGTAACCAAATTTATAATTAAATCGATGCAAGAAATGCAACTTTTGGATATATGGAGGAAACAACACCCAAAGGAAAAGGAATATTCATATTATTCGGGTAGACATAAAACATACTCAAGAATAGACCTATTCCTGTTATCAGTTCACATGCAAGACAGAGTTAGAAAAACAGAATATAAGGCTAGAATATTATCGGACCACTACCCCTGATATTGACCATAGAGTTAGATGACATCCCTGCAAGAATGTATAGATGGAGATTAAACTCCATGCTACTTAAAAGGCAGGATTTTATAGAATTCATTGAAAGACAAATTAAAATGTACTTTGGAATAAATACGGAATCAGTGAAAGAAAAGTTTATACTATGGGACACAAAGAAATCGTTCATCAGAGGGCAAATAATAAGTTATGTAACCAAGATGAAGAAGGACTACAATCAGGAAACAGAGCAGTTGGAAAGGGAAATAGTAAATATAGAAAAAGAATTAGCAATGAAGGAAGACACAACTAAAAGAAAAGAATTGGCAGATAAAAAAATAAAACATGAAACACTACAAACATATAAGGTGGAGAAGAACATAATGAAGACCAAACAGAAATATTACGAACTAGGGGAAAAAACGCACAAAATTCTAGCATGGCAGCTTAAGACAGAACAAGCTAAGAGAATAGTATTGGCATCAAGGAAAAAAGACAAACAAATCACATATAATCCAACAGAGATTAATGAAAACTTCAAAGAATTCTACGAACAATTATACCAAACTGAAAACGAAGGGAAAGAAGACAAAATAGATGAATTTTTAACTAAAATTGAACTACCGAAATTACAAATAGAGGAACAAAGTAAATTAACAGAACCATTTGAAATAGTAGAAATACAAGAGATAATAAAAAAACTACCAAATAATAAAACACCAGGAGAGGATGGATTCCCAATAGAATTCTAAAAAACATTTAAAGATTTATTAATTCCTCCCCTCCTGGAAGTAATCAACCAAATTTATAAAAAACAAAGCTTACCAGATTCATGCAAAACTGCTATAATTACAGTAATACCAAAGACAGGGAAAGATCCACTCGCACCAGCGTCATATAGACCAATATCTTTACTTAACACAGATTATAAGATAATAGCTAAACTATTAGCAAACATATTAGCCGACTATGTACCAAAAATAGCAATTCTAGACCAAACTGGATCTATTAAAAAAAGACGAACAACAGACAATATTTGTAAATTTATTAACTTAATTCATGCAGTCGAAAGAAATAAAACTCCAACAGTAGCGGTTGCTTTAGACGCAGAGAAGGCCTTTGACAGAGTAGAATAAAATTATTTATTCAAAATATTACAAAAATTCAGTTTACCAGAGAAATATATTAATTGGATTAAAGCATTATATAAAGGACCATTGGCGAAAGTGACAGTAAATGGATATATATCAAAGCAATTTTACTTAAGCAGATCAACAAGGCAGGGATGCCCACTATCACCCTTATTGTTCGCGTTAGCTATAGAACCACTAGCAGAATTGATAAGAACAGAAAATAAAATAAAAGGGATAAAAATAAAAGACAAGGAATATAAAATCAGTTTATTTGCAGATGACGTTATAGTATACATAACAGAACCAGAAATATCAATAAAAGAATTACAGAAGAAATTGAAAGAATATGGAGAAGTGTCGGGATACAAGATTAACGCAAATAAAAGTGAAGCAATGCCAATGAATAATGTGGATTTCTCAAAATTTAAGAAAGAATCACCATTCAGATGGCAAAAGCAAGCAATACGATACCTAGGTATACAAATAAATAAAAACCTCGGCCATCTATATAAACTCAATTATTATCCACTAATGAAAAAATTACAGGACAACTCAGAGCATTGGAAAGACTTGCCACTAACACTAATTGGAAGGATAAACTGTATTAAAATGAACATTTTCCCAAGGGTACAATACCTATTTCAGGCATTGCCAATACACTTGATGGAGAAATTCTTCAAGGAGTTAAAGAAAATAATAAGGAAATTTTTATGGAAAGGGGGGAAACCGAGGATAGCACTAGATAAATTAACAGAATGGTATAAACAAGGAGGCTTACAACTGCCAAACTTTAAAAATTATTATAGAGCCACACAATTAAGATACCTATCAGATTTTTATCAAACAAGGTAAAAGCCAGATTGGACTAGATTAGAACTAGATAAAATAGGGGAGAAGATACCCGAACATATATTATATAAATGGGAATAAAAATTGGTACAACTTAGGAATTCTCCAGTATTACATCATCTACTCAATATTTGGAAGAAGATTCATGTAGAAAGGAATAAAACAAATTACCAACTACCAAAACTAATACTGACGCAAAATCAGCTAATCCCTTTTACAATAGATAACCTTTCCTTTAGAGAATGGGAGAAAAAAGGGATCAAAAGAATAGAAAATTGCTTTTCAGGAAATAAATTATTATCCTTTGAACAAATGAAGGATAAATATAATATAACTCACGATACAGTGTTGGCATACTACCAACTGAAATCCTACTTGAAGGACAAATTGGGAAGCAGTCTGAAGTTACCAGAGGGAAGTAATTTTGAATATGTGATTACAGACACAATGATAATCAAAAAAATTATAACAAACATGTATATTAAATTACAAGAAAAGGAGAATGAGGAAACAAATGGTAAAACTAAACAAAAATGGGAACAAGATCTAAACATAAAGATAAAGAAGGAAACATGGGAGAAGTTATGCTTAGGAATTATGAGAAATACAATAAATACGAGGTTACGTATGATACAATATAACTGGATACACAGGCTATACATTACACCTCAAAAGTTAAATAAAGGGGACCCAACAGTATCTGACAGATATTTTCGCTGTAAAAAGGAAATGGGAAAAACAATTCATGCAATCTGGACATGTGAAAAAGTTAAAACATTTTGGGAAGATCTAAACCAGATATTAAATAAAATCACAAAAAGCAATATACCAAAAAACCCAGAGATCTTCCTCCTAAGTAACATAAAAAAACAAAGAATTTGGACTTGATTTGGATGGTGCACAAAAAAGATTTGTTAGGATAGCCCTAGCTGTAGCAAAAAAATGTATTATGTCAACCTGGAAATTGGAAGATAATCTGAAAATACAACAATGGTATATAGAAATTAATAAATGTATTCCATTAGAAAAAATAACATATAATTTAAGAAATAATATTACAATATTTGAACAAATATGGGAGCTATACATGAAACATAATAGAGAAAACATACAGGAGACAGAAGGAGAAGAGAATGAAAAGAATTGACTGAGTGGAATTTCTTGTTTATTTTTATTGAGTGACAACATTGTTTGACGGGTTTAATGTATCTTAGATTCTGAACTTTAAATGAATGGGAGGGGAGGTAGGGAGGGTGGGATGGAAAGAGGGAGGAGGGGGAGAAAACGACACTGTATATATTTGAAAAGGAAAATGTATGTATCTTGATCAATGTGGTTTATAGTGTGAAAAATAAAAAATTCAAAAAAAAAACTCTGTCAGATACTGTGACACCAGGTTCACAGTGGGGAGAATGTTTAACATGATGTACAATAAACTGTAGCAGATACTGTTATACCAGGTTCACATTGGGGAGAATGCTTAACAGTAATGTGCAATAAACTGTAGCAGATACTGTGACACCAGGTTCACAATTTGAATAAGGTTTAACGGTGATGTAAAATAAAAAGTGGCAGGCAAAGTGACACCAGATTCAGAGTGGAGAGAGGTTTAATGCTGATGTATGGACGACTGAGATCGTTACTGTGACATTGGCTTCACAGCAGTGAAAAGGTTTAACAGTAATGTACGATAAACTGTGTCAGATATTGTGACACCAGGTTCACAGTTGGGAGAATGTTTAGCGAGATGTACGATAAACTATAGCAGATACTGTGACACCAGGTTCACATTGAGGAGAATGTTTAACAGTAATGTACAATAAACTGTGTCAGATACTGTGACACCAGGCTCATTGTATTGTTCATTTATCTTAATTACAACATCTAATTTATATGCTCCATTTTTTTGTGGTAACTTCCAAACATTCCATAAACTTCAATTCTAATCAGAGTTTTTTCATTTAAATAGGTCACCACTAAAAGCCCAAATCATTTGATCTCTTAAGTACACAGCACAAAATTAAATTCTTTACCTGGGTTTGGGTTCAATGTCACTTCAGTCTGCTTCATTATTTTTTCAGTCCCTCGTTTTGTGCTTTCTGCTTTGCCCAGCCGATTCGCCAAATGGGCATCCAACTCTGTCTTCTCAGCTTGACCCAACGTCTCCTCTGTAAACTTAAGGAAATTTTCACATCTGCATTTTCAAAAACAAAAATGACGCTGTGACTTGCAATTTCACATCATAATCCCACTTGCTAAACTTGCAAGCAACTGCAACACATTCTACAGCTGGAAAATTGCAAGAGAACTGCTTGGTTCAAGCAAAGATTCCACTCAGTCACCCCATTAAAGGCCTCCAAGTTAACAACAGATAGCAACCTGCAAGTTAAATACAAAGATCTGTATCAGGAATATTATCGGGGTTTTTAAAAAAAAAATCATTTCAAGTATTGAAAGAAAACACCTCAGGGAACACCAGGCTCTTGTTGAACAATTCTTGTTGTATTCCTCAAAATGGTTTGAATCTTGATTTCAAGCAGTGTCATTTGGTGAGATTGTTGGTCCAGAACAAACTCTGCCCACACACTCCCTTAACTACCTGCAAAGTCCTGGTTCAGGTCTGCTCCATGCTAAAGCTATCAGAACTTTTTTGAAGAGATAATGGAATTCAGATGCAGGTACGTTGAGTCAAAAACACCGTAATACTTCCCTGAACAACACACCTCTCTCCGAAAACCAACAAGAACCTTCCTGAGTGGTAATCATTTACCTTTCGAGCACCAAAGCCTGGTAAACTATATACATGTTCAATTCTGTCCACAGTATAAGAAAGGCCTGCAACAAGTGGACTTGGAGGAATGAGAAGTGAGATTGGACTATGAACCAAAGAACTTTTCTGAACTTAAACACACGTGCACTTAGAATTAGAAGTGGGGTAAGTTAAGTAAATTAAGTTAAAGTAGTAAAACAATGATAAGTTAAAATGTAAATCCGTGTTCACGTTTAAAGATAATTAAAATCAATTTTTGTTTCAGTAACCATTTGTCTTGGTGAATATCTATTGCTGGTTAGTTTTAGGATCCTCTGGTCTCGTAACACAGCACCAAGCTTCCGGTTATGATAATAGTCCAAAAAAGGACCCGGCATCTTTTACAAATTATTAATTGACTCTTCAATAATTTTTTGTAAATATCAACAAAACATAATATCATTTAACTGTTGTGTTTGTGTCGTTGGAGAATTCCCCTTCCATTCAATCAGAATTAGAGTTTTGGGTGCTGTATTTGAGAAAAGATGTGTTGGTGTTGGAGAAGGTCAGAGATGATTTATTGGAATGATATCAGGAATGAAAGGGTGAGTGTATGAGGACCAATTGTCGACTCTTTGACTGTACTAGTTGGAGTACAGAAGGATAAGGGGGACCTCAGAGGCATTTCAAATGCTGGAAGGCCTGGACAATTAAAAACATCATTTGTTAAAGTATCGCTTTGTCTTGGTGATTTCCTATTGCTGCTAGGTTTTGGGGTCCTCTGGGCCTGTAAAAGTCCCAAGATGAGGTCTTCTACTCCAGGACACCCAAAATGTCTTATTTCTTCAATAAATGCAGTTTCCCCCATACTGACTTTGATAAAATCTGCACCCGTATCTCCAATTCTCTTTCTGCCCTTACCCCACCTCCTCTCCAGCCGAACAAGGACAGAATCCCTCAGGTTTCTCACTTACCACCCATCAGCTGCCACATCTGACACGTTAACCTTGAACACTTCCAACTTCAGCACCATCCTCTAACCTGCTCCACTCAGATCCTCTTTTCACAGGGGCACATCTTTCTGTGACTCCCTCGACGGCACTTTCCTCTCCACCCACCACCACCTGATGCACTTCCCATTGAAACCGCAGAAATTGTCAAACTTGTCCCTTCCTATCCTCTCACCTCCATCCAAGGCCACAATCAGACCTTCCAGTTGAGGCAGTGTTTCACATGCACCCCATCCAACTTAATCTCCTACATTTGGTTGACTCAGTTGACCTCGATATCAGCAAGACCAAATATAGACTGGGAGGCCATTTTGCTGAACACATGCGCTCTGTGGATCTAAACTTGAGATTCCTGTGACCAACCATATCAATTCTCAAACCCTTCCAGCAACATGTCTGTTGGCCCCATCCTTCGCCAGGGTGAGGGTAAAAAATCTTAAAGAAAACACATTATATTCCTCCTGGGCAGCCTTAAACTCTATAGCATGAACACGAATGTTTCTAATTTTAAGCAGCGACTCACCTCTGACTGATTTCATTGTTTCCACTGCCCATTTGAATATAATCACTCCTTTAAGGTAGAAGAGTCGACATGGTGTTTTCCCCATATAGCTTGCCATTGAACAACTGGCAAAATTAAGCGGCAGTTATTGCAGAATGAATGGGGTTATTGATTAAAATCTGCCTGTGATTGAAAGTATTCTTGGACTGAATAGACATCTGGGACAAATGGCTATTTAAAGATAATCTGTACATGATTGTACATCCTAAAGTACAATGACTACTTCTATCCACTAAAGATTGTTAAAGAGCAAGAATAGACAATACAATCACGTAAAATTCCCATCCATACAGCACATGTATTAATACACAAAACAATCACACCTCCTTATTTGTCAGGAAGTGCCTACACTTCCCAAGGAGACTGAGGAAGTCTAGGCCAACAGCTCTCATCTTGAGATTTTACAGGAGCACAGTTGAGTCTCCTGTCTGGCTGCATCATTGGATGGTCCAGTAGCTGTAAAGCATCAGACAGGAATGATGCAAAGAGTTCTGAGGATTACTGGGGTATCCTTTTCTTCTGACGATGACATTAGTGGGAGTGTTGTTCAAATAGGGCTCACGGAATTGTGCAAAGACCATGACCATGCAGTGCACAGCATCTTTAACCATGTCCATCATCAAAATCAGGACTGCCAGGCTGGGGAATAGCTTCTTCCCACAGGGTGTGAGACGGGTATCTTGTAAGTGGGATAATCATCCAAAATATTTATATATGTAGCAGCTACTTTGATAGAGCTACTAAAGGAACACACATACACCAGATTAGTCAACACAAGACTGCTTTATACAGACTTTGCAGGCTTCTTTTATTTACAGCTTGTCCCGGGCTCCATGGGTCAAGGTGGGACATCATTATGAGTTTGCTGCCGATCCACGGGACCCTGTGAATGTTCTGCGCGTTCCGGCAGGAGAATCCACAGATCAGCATTCCATTCTTTGGCACGCAGCACTACGCGAGGTTTGTCAATTAAATGGATGTGTACCCAGCTCTCTGCCTTATGATTTCACGTACCCACCAAAGAACCTTGCCCACTCGGCCCACTAGTAGACAGCTGCTACACCAACCCCCCATCCTCACCCAGAACCGTCGCCAGAAACTAAACCACCAGCTGCATGCACCTTAGGTGGACCCCCTCGCCGTCTGGGCTGGGGGCACTGAAGAGGTGAAGCAGGCTTGAGTCTGTCCACACTAAACAGCTGTGAATTCCCACCAATGTCCAAAGTATAAAGAACCCATCTATCTTCACCACGTGGAAAGGGCCCTCATACGGTCATTGTAACGGGACTCCTGGGATAAAAACAAAATCAGTATCCAGGAGTGGTGGGGGAACATTCTGTTTAGGGGATCCAAGCCAGTGGTTAGGAAAAGGTTTGCTGATCGCGACACCATGTCGGATCTGCTGAAGGATGTTCAGATCAGAGTTGGTTGTGAAAGTCCAATGAAACTGTAAGGACCGTACCATAAACCATCTCTTCGGACAATGCAGACCTATCTTCCTTTTGGAGCCGTGCGCACTCCCAATGGAACCCAGGGCAACTCATCAACCTAATTGAGACCGGTGAGTTGGGCCTTAAGTGCGGACTTCAGTTGCCGGTGGAAACATTCCACAAAGCCGTTGGACCGTGGGTGAATTGTGTTCCGCGATCTGAAGAAATGTGGGTCGGGAAACCAAATCTAGCCATCCATTTGACGATGAATGCTCTGGCCTTTGTCTCAGTGTCACTGGATGTCAAAGGGACGGCCACTGGCCAGCGTGTGAAACATTCTACGACTGTTAGAATGTTTCTCATGTTGTGAGATACTGGCAATGGTCCAAGCAGGTGCACATGCACGTGTTTCAACCGCCTGCGTACCGCCAGGAAAGGTTGAAGAGGTGCCTTAGTGTGCCGCTGAATTTTGGCAGTCTGGCAGGAGATACATGTGCAGACCCATTGTGTGACACCTTTTTTCAGACCGTGCCATACATATTTATTTGACATGAGCTTGAAAGATGTTCTGATGGATGGATGAGACAAGCTGTGTATCTGGTCAAAAAGACGTTGACTCAAAGATGGTGGAATCACTGGTCGAGTGTAGCCCAAAGACATGTCACAAAGTAAGGTTGGCCACCCAGCTGTGTCGCCCCCTGCTGTATGTCCAGGTTAGTAATGGCCGTACTGTATTCCTGTTCACTCTGTGAACAGAGTGAAATGCCGACCCTCCAAAACTAATCAGAAGTGCCATGTGGCTTGATATAATGCACGATATTTCATCTCCAATGGCCAAAGATGTCAGGAAAAGAACACGAGGAGTTGGCAATGGCCATCGACGTACTACTCAAGAACCACACCCAGGGCCGTACTCGAGGCATCAGGACTAAATGTCAAGGAAGTGTTGGGGTTAGGATGGGGGAAGCATTGCTGCATTGACTAAAGCGTCTTTGGCATTGCAAACTCAACCTCTGCCTCTGTTGTCCAGGGATCATCCCTGTGCTTTGTGGTGAGGATTGGAAACCATGGTCGAAGAATGTCAGCAGCTGCTGGAATGAATCGGTGACAGAAGTTTTTCATGCCCAAGAATTTCTGCAGGCCCTGAACCGTGGTAGGTGTTGGAAAAGCACAGACTGCCTCTACCTTGATGGTTAAGGGAAAGACACCATTGACCATGATCTTGTGTCCCAGGAAGTCGATGGTGGACTTGCCAAATTGACATTTGCTATGGTTGATTGGAATTCCTGCAGCCATTGGAACAGACAGCCTAAATGCAGTTGGTTATATCCTGTTCAGTTTGACTGGATTTGAGGACGTCATCCAAGTAGATGGAAGTGAACTCTGCCCAAAGCATCTATAAGATGTTGGAAAGTTTGAGCGGCATTCTTCAGCCCAAATGGTATCTTTAAGAAATTCAAAAAGCCTGAAAGGGGTAACAATGTCATCCTTATAGACCAGGATCTGACGGTATCCCTTGACAAGATCAACTTTGGAGAAAACATGGAAAATGTGCAGATGGGCAGCGAAATCTTGCATATGAGGGAGAGGGTAATGGGACACACCCTTGTCTGTTTTGGAGGTGTTGAAATTAGGAGATAATGATGGGAAATTCATTGAGCAGGACAGCATACGCATCTTTGTGCGGGGTATGCATCCCGAGGTAGGAAATTCTCCCTTTGCTGCATACCAGTGGGTATGGTTTCAAAGTGGTGGAAAGACCAATTTCCTCCACTTCACGTCTACTGGCAAATCATAGGACCTTCAAAAATTTGCACCCAAAATGACCTGTGCAACGGAAGACAATACGCAATTCCAACGGAATGTCACACCTCCTTTCCAAATCGTGACCTGTCCTTTGCTAAAGCAGGGAATTGTAGCACCATTTGCTGCTTGAAGAGCCAGGTGTTGTTATTTATGTTTTTTTTTCAAAATAGGTTGGTTGGATATTTGCACTTACTAGCGTCGTCTTGAAGATACAATAGGCCGGTCAGTACTTGTGCCAGATGCTGAGGCCCCGACTGGCAGCCGGCCTTTTCATTTCCTGCCTTTTTTCTCTTATAGGTAAATGGCTTTTTATGGGCTTTTTTCCCCATTGGAGATGGTAAAAACACCATTCTTGGTGCCCATCAGTAGGTTGATCCTTCTTTGACGGAATTGCAGATATAGGAGGCTTGTAGGACACGGTAGATGGATCTACTGATCAAAGAGGCTGTTTGTGAGCAGACACTTGCGTTGGAGAATGATTGAGCCTGTCAGCCTCCCATGCTACATCATGGGGATGGCAGGAATCCATGTTAACGATTGGTATTGCGACACGACCTGGGAGTTTGGACAGGAATAGAGTCTCAAAAAGTAAACAATCAGAATGACCATCTGCTAATACGAGCATCTCATTCATTAGATCAGATGGATCCCTGTCACTCAGGCCCTCCATATTTAAAAGCTCATGTCTAGTCAATTCCAGGAGAAATAGGCAGAACCTGGTTTAACTGCAGCCGTGGTGGCGGCATCTGCTGTTGTTGTGTCCATGATCACTGGAGATTCAAGCTTCGGCTGAATCTTGCATTCGTGGGGTCACCATTTCTGGCGGCAACTTTGGTACAGCTACTAAAGTCATATACATACCCACGTTAGTCAACACAAGACTGCTTTATTCAAACTTTACAGACTTCTTTTATAAACCGCATTACTTGTCAGGGAAGATATTACAGCGGTGCTCAGGCAAGAGACTGGAGGTCTCATCGAGGGAGGCAGTGTGGGTAAAACTAAAAAATAAGAAGGGTGAAGTTACTATTATAGGGGTATATTATGGGCCGCCAAATGGGAAGGGAGAACTTGAAGAGCAAATGTGCAAGGAATTAGCTGGAATGTGCAGTAGGAATAGGGTGGTGTTGGTTGGGGATTTCAATTCTCATAACATCAATTGGGAAACACAGTCAGTGGGAGGGCAGGATGGCTTAGAGTTCATACAACGTGTTCAGGACTGCTTTTTGCAGCAGTATGTGGAGATGCCCATAAGAGGGGGGGCAATGTTCGATCTGTGGTTGGGGAATGAAATGGGGCAGGTGGCTGAGTGAGTGTTGGGGAGAACTTCAGATCTTGTGATCATGGGTCCATTTGCTTTAGTTTAATTATAGAAGGGGATAGGTCAGGTTCAAAGTCGAAGGTCTTCGAGTGGGGGAAGGCCGTATTTGAAGAAATGAGATGAGATTTGCAGAGAGTTGTGTGGGCTGATTTTTTTGCCGGAAAGGATGTAGAGGAAAATTGGAGGGTATTAAAAGGTGAGATTTTGAGAGTACAGGATCATTATGTTCCAGTCTGGCCGAAAGGCAAGACCAAAAGTTCAAGGGTTTTCTTCGAGATAGTATGTACAAATATCTGGATAGGCAGGGATTGATCAGTAGCACCCAGCATGGGTTTGTGAAAGGAAATTCACGTTTGACAAACCTTGAGTTTTTTGAAGAGGTGACAAGAAAAATGGATAAAGGTAGGGCGGTTGACGTGATCTCTTTGGATCTTAGTTAGGCTTTTGATAAAGTTCCGCACGCAAGGTTAGTTAGAAAGGTTCAGTCACTAGGGATTAATACAGAGATAGTGAGATGGGTTGAGAGGTGGCTGTAAGATAGACAGCAGAGAGTCAGGATGGAAGCCTGTGATGAGAGGTGTGCCTCAGGGATCAGTGCTGGGTCTCGTTGTTTATCATTTATATTCATGATTTGGATGAGGGGATGGTTAATTGGGTAAGCAAATATGCAGATGATACAAAAATAGGGGGAAAAATGGATAGTGAGGAAGGTTTTCTTGGATTACAGGATTTGGTTTGTTTGGAAAAGTGGACTGAAAGATGGCAGATGAAATTTAATGTTGACAAGTGTGAGCTGCTGCATTCCGGAAAAAAATAACCAAAATAAGACATATGCAGTTTAGGGGAGGGCGTTGAGGAATGCAGAGGAACAGAGGGATCTTGGAGTTATGGTACAGAGTTCATTGAAGGTGGATTCCCAGGTAGACAGGGTGGTTAAGAAGGCATATGGCAAACTGGCCTTCATCCATGTGTACATGGATATGAGAGGGTTGGAGGGATATGGATGGAGAGTGGTGGGGGGGAACTAGTGAGTTGTTCAAGTGAACCAGCGCGAACTCAAAGGGCCGATATGGCCTGTTTCCATGTTGTAAACTGTTAAATGGTTAAACGTGCCTGGTTCCATGAGACATGGTGAGACATCATTAAGAGTTTGCTATCGATCCATGGGACCAGCAGGTTTAAATTAAGCCCTGTGAATGTCCTGTACCTACCTGCAGGCAACTCCACAGATCAACATGCCATTCCTCGGCATGCAGCACCATGTGCATGTGATCCATTAAGTGGGTGAGTACCCAGCTGTCTGTTTTATGGTTTTGCGCGACGTCGGAGAACCGTGTCAGCGACGGTTCACAATGTGGGCTGTGCGCCCTCTTGGCCCACTACATTTATTTATTTAGATTATTCATGTGGTCATTACGTGCTGCATATTGTGTGTTTTTGTGCAGACACCATGGTAGTTTTGTCGGGTTGCAGATGTACGACCAAGTGCATCACTCCATAGATTCACAGAACATTACAGCACCGATACAGGCCCTTTAGCTTTTCTAGTCTGTGCCAAACTCTTATTCTGCCTCGTCCCACTGACAAGCATCCAGTTCATCGCCCTCCATCCCCCTTGTATCCCAAATTCTTCAATGCTAACATTGAGCTCACATTTCCTGATGCAGCTGGCAGCTTGTTCCACTCTCCCACCACCTTGCGTAGAGAAGTTCCCACTCCTGTTTCCCCTAAACTTTTCCCCATTCATCCTTTGCCCATGTATTAACGATTTCTCCAAGAGGTGGAGTCTCAAGAAAACAACCTCTATCCTCAAGGACCCTCACCACCCAGGCCAGGCATTCTTCACCCTGCTATCACTAGGGAAACAGGTCCAGGAGCCTCAAGATGAACGCCCAATTGTACAAACGCAGCTTCTCTCCTTCTGCCATCAGATTTCTGAATGGACAAGGAACCACAGATACTCCCTCACTCACTCTTCATTTTGCACAAATGGATTTCTTTTTTTAAAATGTAATTTAGAACAATATTTGCCCCTATATTGCTGCCACAAAACTACAAATATTGTGACATATTCATCACAATAAATTTTTAATTCTGAACACTGCGTGTACATCAGATAACAATCATAGCTCAAAAAACAATTTCAAAAGATGAATTAACTATTTCCATGCACCCTTCCCTTTTATGTCTATTTTTCTCAACCCACTCCATGATCGAGACTTCTCCACTTAACCCAACCCACATTTCTTCTCCTATTCAAAGCACTCAGTAATACACCAAGGCAATAAAATAAAAACTCAATGCTGGAAATACTCAGCAGGTCATCTACTGGAAAAATAATTGGAGTTAAAACCTTCAGGTCGATAACCTTTCACTGGGATTCAGAAAGATGATCAAATAAACCTGATTCTCTTTGCTGAGAAAAAGAAGAGGGGAAATAACAAAATGAATACGTGGGATCAAAAGCCCGAGCAGCAGAAATAGCAGTGGTGCTGGATGAGTGGAGTCGACTCGTTGATCAGCAGATCTGTCTGGATGGAGGGGTAAAGGATAAACAAGACGAACATGATGTCGTCACTGGGAGGTACAATACGACAGCTGCAGAGAATCTGAAATGAAGGAATGGTGAAAATACTTGTTTTTGGATCAATGTGACAAAATTTCACCTGACAAAAGAAAACAAAATTGTTTTGCTCTGCCAGAATTCTCTAGATCAAGGGGCACAATAAAATAGTTCAGAAGCCAACATTACGAAATTGAACAGTGAAGTTAAAGAAATCGGCAGCAAGGGATAAAGCAGAGTTAAATAATTCCCTGAAAATGGTAATAAATATGAAGGAAAGTTTGATAATAAATAGTCTCCTTTGCAGTTGGGTTACAATGTGTTTCTTGAGATCAGAGGAATCCTGGAGCCAGGACCAAGAGATCTTATGAAACCCAAGGATTTGATTGAGTTGTTGGGCTAGTTGGATGTGGAAGGGCTGAAGGGTCTCCTGATCCTTCCACTGCCTCTGTTTTCTGTATTGCGATGCTGATTGGGTGCGCCTGTGTGTTTGCTCGCTCGCTGATTGGTTGCTTCAGTTGCGCAAGCCAATGGGTTGATTCGGTGTGTCCGCTATTGGATTGGACGCTGAAGTCAGGTTGGATTGATGGGCGGATTCATGGGCTGATTGGCTCTTGCTGTGAGGAGGCGGGATGTTGGCGGCGGCGTCGTCTGCTCGGAAGGAAGACAGGGTTCTAAAGACATCATTTGTCATCTTGGCCTTTATTAATTAACATACTGAAAATAGGAGTTGGGAAGTTATGGTGAGGTTGTATAAGATGTTGGTGAGGCCACATTTGGAGTATTGTGTGCAGTTCTGGTCGCCTAGCTACAGGAAGGGTATTAGTAAGATTGAAAGAGTGCAGAGAAGATTTACTAAGACGCTGCCAGATCTTCAGGAGTTGAGCTACAGGGAAAGGTTGAACAGGTTGGGACTTTATTCCTTGGAGTGTCAAAAAATGAGTAAGAAATTGCTTAAAGTGGAATATGAATGGGAAAAAGGCTGAGAAAGACTGCAGTGGACACAATTGTGAAGGAAATATTTTGCTTGAGAAAAATTATCATTGGCCCATTTCCTCGGGAGTTATGAAACCATGCACAGAACAAGTCAATGAGGTACGATTAAAAAAGTGGTTTTCAAACTTTCTTTCCACTCACATCCCACTTTAAGTAATCCTCTACTAACAGAGCACTTCTGGCATAGGGATTAAGTAAAATATGAGCTGGGGAGTGGGGGGGGGGGGAGTTTGAAAATCACTTCTCTCGATGAAAAGGTTTCTCCATCTCCGTATTAAGCAGACATCCTTTTATTATGAGGTTGTGCCCACTGATCCTAAACTCTCCCACTCCTGGCAAAATCCTCTCTATCCAGCCCTTTCACTATTCATAAGATTTCAATGAGGTCCTGCCTCATCCTTCTAAACTCAGGCAAGTTCAGGCCCAGAGCCATCAAATGCTCCTCAAACATTATTCCTCTAATCCACAGGATCCTTCTTGTAAACCACCTCTGGGCCATCACATCCTCTCTTAGAAATGGGGCCTAAAATTGCTAACAACACTTACAAGATCAGGACAACCAGAAGGTGGTCACGGGAGGGGAAGCCAGCTGCAGGACTGCCTAGAGTCCCTGGATTGGATCGTGTTCAAGAACTCACCTGAGAAACTGAATCACTGTACCAGGACCATAGCGAAATTTATCAAAACAGCTGTGGACGAGGGTGTCCCCACCAAATTGTTCAGGGGATTTTCTCAACCAGAAATCCTGGATGAACAACAATATCCAGAAATTGCTGAGAGCCAAATCACAGTTTGGAGATACAGATACACAAGGAGCCAATACGAACCATGGAAACCCATCTCGCAGATGGTGGAGATTCACACGAGAATGGAAACAACAAAGGATACCCGTCAGCTGTGACAGGGGCCTAAATGACATAAAGTGCTGCATAAACAAATCTGGTGCAGTGGGAGGCGGCAAAGCCTCACTCCACATAAACTCAATGCCTTCTACACCTGATATGACCACTAGTACAGGGAAGAACCACTGCACACCCCCCCCCTACATCTCTTGATGATCCGCTGCTATCAGTAACCAAAGATGACAACATGGGCTGCCTTCAGGAGAGTGAATCAAAGGAAAGGATCAAGCCTGGATGGAGAACCCAGACGAGGAATGATAACGTGTGTTGACCAACTGGCCATGGATATCTTCAACATCTCACTCTGACAGGGTGTGGCACCCACCTGTTTCAAATAGGCATCAAACATACCAGTTCCAAAGAGTGGGGTAACCTGCCTAAATGATGATTGACGAGTGACAATCACATCCAGTGATGAGGTGGATTGAGGGGCTGGTGTTGAAGTACATCAGCTCCTGTCCAAGGGGCGACATGGATCGATTCCAATTTGGTTAATGCAGTACCAGACCTATGGCAGATGCCATCTTCACTGGCTCTGCCAAAACCCTGAAACACCCAGACGACAAAGGTGCATCCATCAGAATGCTCTTTATTGACTAGAGTCTGGCATTCCAAACCATCCTCCCATCAAAGATGATGAGCAAATTCCAAAGTCCTGGGACTCCATAACATACTGTGCAATTGGATCCAGAATTTCTTCATCTCCAGGCCCCAATTAGTGTGGATTGGCAAGAACAACTCTTCCAAAATCTCCATTAGCTCCCAAACACCAGAGGGTTGCATATTTCACCCCTGCTCGACTCGCTTTACATCTACAGCTGCATGGCTTGGTATGACGACACCATCTACAAATTCACTGACGATAGCACAGTCATGAGCTGCATGAGGAGGGCAACGAGTCAGCATTCAGGAGGGAGATTGAAAGCAGGGTTCAATCATGGACCAACAACAACTTCGCACTCAATGCCACCAAAACCAAGGAGATGATTGTCGACTGTAGGAAGAAAAAAAGATGGGCATTGCCTTAATTGGAATGGTTTTGGTTTTGATACACACACACACACACACACACACACACACACACACACACACACACACACACACACACACACACATATATATTTGTGCAGAGTGGAGTTAGAGTGAAGTAAAAAGTGTTGTTATTAATCTTTACCAATTAAAATTATTGTTTGAAGATGCCATTGTCCTGTGAATTATCATGGACTATTTTGTGCGAATATTAATCTTTAAAGTTACAATAGTTTATATATATTATCAAGTTATTTTGTGGGTTGGATTCAGGGTCACACACACAATCCTTTGAGATGCCAGAAGGCAAGCCATGTACACAGATGAAACGTCTGCTCATTCAGCATCTGAAACCGAAAGAGGAAAACCTTCATGATGGTCCTTGAGATACTGGAGTGTTTGCTTTATTAAAAACGGAAGAATTTGTGTCGTTAGGGAAGACTGCTGATCAAATCGAGAGACCATCTGTTGATTATCTGTGTTCTTAAAATTGAAACTAAGTCAATAGAGTGCTGAGAGATGGCAACTGTTCGAATAAGCGAGTTCTTGATTCAAGGCTGGAATCCATTGGCTCATGATTCATACTTTTGAAGAGGCTGAATGGACTTCAAAGGCAGAAATGACGGCACGTGTCATGGGATGAGCCATTCTGGAGAAACATTACAAATGAGAGGCAGAAGATGTTGTCCATGCTGTGGGGAAGAGAGGATTGAAGGTACAGTCATCAGAGAAGGTACAGATACATCGTCTTCTCCTTTCACCAGGAGTAACAAGTGGATTTTGAAGGAGGAAGACCATTTCTAACCATCTCTTTGAGATCAAGAGAGCAGCCTCGTTGAGACCGTGGAAATGGTCACTTTTGATGAATTAAGCCAAAGTAATCTTGCATTTGCAACATAACCATTTTTAAATGGAGACTTAGTTCAGCCCTTGACTGAGTTGATGAAATCTTGGTGGAAGAAAATAGCCACTCCACTGTCTCTTTGAAAAGACAACAGATTCATCATGTGGAACAGATTCTGAAACCTCCCTGCAAGAGAGGAAAATAAACTCTCGCAGAGTAAGTTTCAGAGCAATGATTTTTCATCCAAGAAATTCAGACGAGTTTGAAAGAGGACCGATGACGAGGTTTTGAAATCCTTCAGTTGCTTTTGCCACAATTTAAAGAAATCGACATGGTGTCAAACGACTCAAATCCAGATACAACCCTTCACAAATTGAGCTCTTCCAGCTCCATTGGGTTCAACCAGCGAAAGATGAGGGGGTAAAGCCACAGGGTTAGAGAGAGTCAGCAGGTCAAACAGACATAGAGCAAAGAGAAAGAGACATCAAACACATTGTGGGTTTGTCCCTTCATCAAAGAAAGATGAGGAAGAGAAGGTCAGAAATGGGACCATTAAATTGTGGGGGTGGAGGGCAGGAGGAAGCTAACACACACAGAGAGGGGACTTGGGTACCTGGGGCAAACAGGCGGTTCCCTCCCCCCGCCCTGCTCCCCCCGCCCTGCTCCCCCCGCCCTGCTCCCCCCGCCCTGCTCCCCCCGCCCTGCTCCCCCCGCCCTGCTCCCCCCGCCCTGCTCCCCCCGCCCTGCTCCCCCCGCCCTGCTCCCCCCGCCCTGCTCTCCCCGCCCTGCTCCCCCCGCCCTGCTCCCCCCGCCCTGCTCCCCCCGCCCTGCTCCCCCCGCCCTGCTCCCCCCGCCCTGCTCCCCCCGCCCTGCTCCCCCCGCCCTGCACCCCCCGCCCTGCACCCCCCGCCCTGCTCCCCCCGCCCTGATCCCCCCGCCCTGCTCCCCCCGCCCTGCTCCCCCCGCCCTGCTCCCCCCGCCCTGCTCCCCCGCCCTGCTCCCCCCGCCCTGCTCCCCCTCCCCTCCCCTCCTTGCCCAGCCTCCCCCTCGCCCTCCAACACCCACTTCACCCTCCCCCTTACCCCGTCCTGGCCCCGCCCCCTCCCCTCCTTGACCTGCCCCGCCCCCTCCGGGCTCCCGCCCCTCCCATTCCCCTCCCTCTCCCTCATCCCCCTCCCCTACCCGACCCCTGCACCGACGCCTCAGCTCCACCCAAACACCCCGCCGGTACCGGCCACTCCCGGGTGGGGCCCGGCGGGCTGCGGGTCGCCCGCTTTCCCTGGACCGTGTGGCTGAGGAAGGTCCAGGCGCCGCCGCCAACTTCATCCCATTCGCGCCCGCGGCAACGCGACGGACCCCGATCAGACGACGCCGCCGCCAACGTCCCGCCTCCTCACAGCAAGAGCCAATCAGCCCGCGAACCCGCCCATCAATCCAACCTGACTTCAGCGTCCAATCCAATAGCGGCCTCACCGAATCAACCCATTGGCTCGCGCAACTGAAGCAACCAATCAGCGAGCGAGCGAACACACAGGAGGACCCAATCAGCATCGCAAGACAGAAAACAAAGGCAGTGGAAGGAGCAGGAGACCTTTCGGCCCTTCCACTTACAACTACCCCAACAACTCAATCAAATCCTTGGGAAACACAGGATCACTTTGTCTTGGCTCCAGGATTCCTCTGATCTCAAGAAATACATTGTACCCCAACTGCAAAGGAGACTATTTATTATCAAACTTTCCTTTATATTTATTACCGCTTCCAATTTAATGGAGGACACAAGTGGTAGTGTCAGCCAGCTGGACTGCCTCGGGGAACCTCATGGAGCAGGCAATCATGGTGAGACGGTAACTCATCCCGTGGGAGGCCGGTAGTGACCCTACAATGTCATTGTAGATATGGCTGAACCTTGTGGTGCTGGCTCGAATGTCTGGCATGGTGCCTTCACGTATGTCTGTATTTTGGTCATCTGGCAGAGTGTGCAGGCCTTGGCCCACTGACAACCTGTTTCTGGAGGCTCAGCAAGACCAACCGATTGACCACCATTTTGACAGTACTGATGGCCGGGTGTGTCAGATTGTGCACCTCATCATAAAACTGCCATCTCAATGCTGTCGGCACGATGAGGTGGGGTTTGCCATTGGAATGTCGCAGAGGAGCGTCTACTTACCAGGATCGAAGTTAACATCCTCCAGCCTGAGCCTGGACATTACTGTCTTGCTTGCAAGGATCTCAGGGTCATCCTGCTGTCCCCTGCCGAGGGCTAAGTAGTCTATTCACTGGGACAGGGCCTGGATAGACTTGATTGCGGGGATGGGGCAGTGCGTCACCCACGATGTGTTGAATGTCTGTAGTGAACTCAGACTCATATGAGAGGAGTCGCTGCTGCTTGGCCGACCACAGGTCTAACACTTTATGGAAGGCAAATATTAATGGCTTCTGGTCAATGAAGACACTGAATTGTCTACCTTCCAAAATTACCTTAAGTGCCTGACTGCCAGGTACAGCACCAATTGTTCTCAGTCAAAGACGCTGTATTTGAGTTCAGGTGGCCAGAGGTGTCTGCTAAAGAAGGACAGGGGCTGCCATTCCCCTTTGATGAATTGCTCCAATGCACCCCCTACTGCTGTGCAGGAAGCATCTACTGTGAGAGTGGTGGGTGTCTCTGGCCTGGTGTGTACCACAAGTGTTGTGTTGGCCAGTGCATCCTTGGCCTTCTGGACGCCTCCAAATCCTATTGTCCCAGGTAATGTCTTTACCTTTCTCCGCATGATGAGGGCCACGGGGGGCGTGGCAAGATGGCGTAAGGATCAGACGTGCCTTCCAGTCCTCTCCTGACTCTATCTTAATGTTTTGTCTAGAAATGCCCGTTAAAATTCTTTAAAAGTTTAGATAACTTCAGTGCTGTTAATTTAACTTATGATGGTAAAATTGGTGGAAAAGAGCAAAAAAAACGACAACAGATTATCAAAAAACTACATTTTCCAAAAGTTCAAGTTTTGGAGCCTACCTACAGGAAAGACATCGAGACTCAGCCTGAAATGGATCCCAGGAGAAAGGTACAGCTTTCGGATGTAGAGTTCAATATTACATCGGTAGAGCCCTCTAAAGAGGGCGCCAAACAGCCTTTAGAACAAAGAGTTACTCAGGTTCGCACATGTGCAGTTATATCTGATGGCAATGTTATGAATGAACCACTTGTAGTAACATCAGTTGAAGTACCGGCTGGGGAAAGGCATTTGTCAACTGTAGCGGTGGCACTGCAAACTGCACCTTTTGAGATAAAAGAACCTATACAACTTGATGGATGGGGAAAACCCCGGCCAGCGTCCTCCAGTCATTGCTGGAGAGGCTGTGGCTGGGGTTTCCACACGCAGCTATACTACAAGGAAGGCAACCAGAATGAAGGAAGCAAAAGAAGACCCTTTGGTTATGCAGAAGAAGCAGGAATCTGTTGAGCCAGAATCTCTTCCAATTGAAAAGATTCTTGTGAATCTTGAATCTAAATTATCTTATACAATGCAGGGATTATCCAAGATTATGACTGAACTTGGTACTAGGTTTAATACTCTGTGGTGAAAATACATTCTCAACAGATGGCTGAGTTTGGAGCTTTTAAGCTTGAAGTGAGAGATAAATTTAATTCGTGTGAAGAAGATATATACGAAATACGAGATCATGTTTCAGATGTGACCAAAATGGTCAAAGACTTACAAACTCAAAATAAAGATTTGGTGAAAAAGATTGATTATTTGGAAAACCAATCCAGACGGAACAATATAAAGATTATTGGTTTGCCGGAAGGAATGGAGGGACCAGACCCAAGAAAATTTTTTACTGAATGGATTCCGCAGGTGCTGGGTCAAGAACATTTCCCGGAAGATATAATACTGGAATGTGCTCACAGAGCCTTGCGTAGAAGACCTATTTCAGGTCAAATTCCAAGACCTGTTTTGGTTCGTTGGTTGAATTATTACGACAGAGAAATAATTTTATGAGTGGCTATTAGAAATGCACAACAGAGAAAATCACCCTTGATGATTCAAAATAATCGAGTTTTCTTCTATGCAGATTTGAGTCAAGAAGTTATGTTCCAATGACGGGAATTCAATTCTGCTAAAGAGTTGTTGTGGAAGAAAGGTTATAAGGCAACCTTTGGATATCCAGCTGTTTTGAAGGTTTTTCAAGGTGGTTGCCAACCAAAGTTCTTTGATTCTCCAAAGGAAGCTATAGCATTTGCTCAAGTGCTGCCAATTACTCGGTTTCAACAGAGACGTAGTCGCCGCGATCTCTAAGGAGACAAGAGATGGAAGAAAAGAGTCGTGCTCCAAGAAGGAATGGTTGTAATGGTGACTCGGCAGTTGGAGCTGATTAAAAGAAGAGTTGTTCTTTTTTTTTAATTTTTAAAAAAAAAATGAATATTAAATAATGATGATGTGAGTTTAAGATGAAGTGAGAGTTGGGGGAGAGAACTGGATGGGCACTATTTCCAGAAAGTCATCTGCTACGTGTGAGTTATCTCACACCCATTTTTTTTGGGAGTTACCGCATTGCGTGGTTTAGACGGGAGGGGGTATTTTTAACCTCCTACCTGTTTTTTTTTCTTTTTTTGTATTATTAGATTAAAGAGTTAAGGGTTTTCTTTTGTGTTGAAAAAAAAAGCATAAGAAAGTATTTGATTGTTTAAAAAACTAAAAATTCATGTGGTTTTTTTTGTAAAGTTTATTCAGTAGATCAGGAATTTTTGAAATTTAAATGTGAATGGGATGGATAAATTTTTTTTAAATATTTTTTCTTTAACTTTAAGGTGAAAGGAGTGGTAATTCTGGTGCATATTATTTTGCTATTTTAGTTATAGAACGAAGGGAATAATGGTGAAAGTTATAAATTGAATTGTACAATTCTTAATGAGGCTTGAATTTTGTTTGTGGCTTATGCTCTATTTGTTGAAGATATAGATTTCGTTGTAGATGTATTTTTATTATTTGGATATCTGAATTTTAACGTAATGATTGGGGATATTTAAATGTGGTATTGGAGCTTTTATTGGGTAATTATTCAAGGTTAAAAGGGAAAAATGGTGGAAGAGTACCAAATTTGAATTCTACAATGTTTAATGAGGTTGGAATTTTGTTTTAAGATGGCAGTTTATGTGACTAATATGATGTTAGATGTGAAGTTAGTTGATATTTGGTGAAGGTTTATCTCTATAGAGAAAGTTTTATTTTTCATCTTTTTTTTTCTCATGCTGCAATTTTTTTTAAAGAATTGATTATTGTTTAAGAATTTTTGATAGACAATGTTACTAATTTTACTAATTTTTTATATTAAGTTTGTTAATTATATGTTTCATCTTAACTCTGTTAAATATATGCATTTAAGTTTGATTTAAATATGTTTTTTAAGTCTGATATCTTAGTATTAATTACTTTTCTTTTTGTTAGTATTTTAATCGGTTATGTTTTTGTTTTTTTTTGTAAGTGGGTTTTTTTCTCACATATATTATTAACTTTATTAATTCTTCACTCTCTATATTGGGGGGGAAGGGGGGGTTGGAATTATTGGGGAGGGTATACTTTATTTAGATTACTGATACTGTATTGTAATTTTATTATTTTGTTCTTAATTTTTTAAATGTAATTCTATATGTTATTCATGTTATAAATACTTAAATAAAGTTTAAAAACAAAAAAATGATGTCGGCCACTACCGGTATGAATCGGTGATAAAAATTAATCGTACCAGTGAATTCTTGCAGCCCCTTCATTATGTGGGGTTTGAGGAAGCACTTAACAAACTCTACCTTTTCAAGCAGGGTTTAGTTCCGTGCCTGTTGATTTGACCCCCAAGGAAGTCGAACGTTTCCAACCTGAACTAGCACTTAGCAAGGTTTATATAGTAAGTCCAAATTCCCGCAGCCAGGCGCACAGTCACATTAGATGGCCTCTGTTTAGCTTCATTGCCACCACTTTGACATCTTGTGGTTACTGCCACCCTCTGCTGTTGGAGAATATCCTCCTTGGTCTCAGCCCCTCAATGCAACTAAGAACCCCTAAAATGCCCCTAATGTTTTGGCCTTCATCACTACTCCTGGCAAGGCATTCTTGACACCCACAACTCTGGGTAAAAGAAAATACCCCTGATATCTCCCCTAAATCTTCCTCCCTTTGCTTTAGACAGATGTCTTCTAGTGTTTGCTACTCCCATCTGGGTTTCAGGCAAACTGAAGGGCATCTTTCACTGAGTTTCTGGTTTTCCAGCAGTTCTGGATGTCTGTCTCTGGATGCTCTGCTCCGTGGACCACCCCGCAGTATCCCATCTAGTCCTAGAGTCTCTGTGTCAGACATTCTCTGCTGACCACTGCCTGATGGCTTTGTGGTCAAATGTGTTTGTCTATGAAACCGTTCCCAGGAAGGTAAAGGGGCAAAGTCTTGCTGACTGGAACATTGTGCAGCACCAGGGCCAGGCCAATCTTTCGCAACACCTGAGCCAGGTAGAACCTCAGCACATAGCAGCATTTGGTGCCCTTGCACTTTGGTTGCAAGCACAGCCACACACAATTATGGCCATGCTGGTTACACCCTTGTCCCCATTGATTGACGATGTACACGGTCCTTCTCCAGACTCTATCCATTTTGGACCCCCACATGAATAGAAAATTTGTTTTGGGAATTGACAGGGTGGTGGTGTGGGGATGGGCCACACCTGGCCCACGTGCAGCAGGACCAAAAGTTCCTTGCACATTGCACTTGATAATCAGGTTTTACCCGAATGACAGAGATGGGTATCTCTGTGGTTCTCCCTGTCTCCTGGACCTGGGGGTCTTTGTACTGCTCCCCATCTCCTTAAGTTGGTGCTTTGTTCTCCACCACCCCCACAAGAAATCCAAGACCCCTGGATGGAGGGCAGAGGCGCAGAGAGATCAGTGAGAACACGGGTAGTTTCAACAGGGTGGGGTCCATCCAGCCGCCTGATAACAGGAGGAACCAAATGGGAAGGAGGATGCAGGGCATTCGATAGCAGGACATTGCAAGAGAGTGGATTCCTCAAACTCTTGAGGGGAGAAGGCGCTGGTCGATCCATCGGTTTAGGTGGGGCAGGGTATAGACATGGCAGTTGACTGGAATTGTCAGCGGGTTACTGAGACCTGGGAAAGGAGGGGAAGGAGGGTGCAGTAGTGTTCTGAGAGTGCTGAGGGAGAGGCAACATGGGTGCCACCTCAAGGCAAGGGTCCCCTCATTGTTTGCTGGTATGGGCTCTGTAAATAGACTCATAGATATCCAGCACAGAGCATCTTTGTCCCCCTGCCATCAGGAAGGAGATATGGAGGAATAAAAGCAGAGCAGCCAGGGAGGGAAATAGCTTCTTCCCACAGGCCGTGCGATTGACAAGGCAACATGAGCTGGATGGGAGCTAAGAATGAAAAGGGTGAGAGGAATATGGACTGATTACAACAGCTCAGCTAGCAGGAGAGAGGGGCTGAAGGGCCTGTTTCTGTTTTGTCTATCTGGACCAGCTTTTGAGTTCAAGCTTTAAAAAACCCAATCATTTTTAAATTTAATATTAACGGTACAGAGTGAATCAAGAGACAAGTTGTCTGTCCAGCAGCAAGCGTCGAAGGCACTTCCTGAAACGGAGGCTCTGAAACCACAGGGAGGTTCTGGACGGAAAGAGGCCCAGCTTCTTCTGGAAGGAGGAGAGGAGAGGCAGGGGAAATGCGGGGGAAGGGAAGGGGTGGGGAGGGGCTAGGGATGCCGTCCACCGTTCACCGCCCCTTTCCTCTACCCCGTTCCCCTCCCCTTTCCACTGCCCGTTCCCCTCCCACATCCCCTCCCCTTCCAGTCCCCAGTTCCCGTCCCCCGCTCGCCTCCCCCATTCCCCTCCCCCTTCCCTTCCTCCTACTCCTAACCCTAACCCCTAACAAAATCCTAAACCTAACCTTAACACAACCGATACCCCCTACCACCACTCCACGTCCCCTAACTCTACCCCCACCCCGTCCACTAAACCTAACTTTATTCCTACGCCTATGCCGCCCCCTAACCCCAACCCTAATGCTACCCACCATCCCCTAACCCCAAACCTCACTCCTCCTCTACCCCCCTGCTCCTACCCCCTTCCCCTATACCTAACACAAGCCCACTTCCCCGAACTATAGACCTAACCATAAACCAAGATATAGCCCTACCCCATGTCTCCTAACACTAACCCTAACTCTACCCAACTTCCCCAACCCTAAACTAAACCCTATCCCTATCCCTTACAACCTACCCCCTTCCCCTAACACTACCTCCTACCCCTTCCCCATACCCGCACCCCCTACAACTACCCCCTTCCCCTAACCATACCTCCTACCCCTTCCCCATACCCACACCCCCTACAACTACCCCCTACCCTATCCCTTACAACCTACCCCCTTCCCCTAACCCTACCTCCTACCCCTTCCCCATACCCGCACCCCCTACCACTATCCCTACCCTATCCCTAACAACCTACCCACTTCCCCTAACCCTACCTCCTACCCCTTCCCCAACCCCGCACCCCCTACCACTACCCCCTACCCTACCCCTTACCACAACCCCTACCCTTACCCCCTTCCACTACCCCCTTTCTCCTACCCCCTTCCCCTCCCCCTCCTCCCCTAGGTTAGGGGTAGGAAGGGGAAAGGGAAGGGGGAGGGGAAGGGGAGGAGGAGAAAGGGAGGGGAAGGGGGAGGGTTAGGGGAGGGGATGGGGGAGGGGAAGGGGAGGGGGAAAGGGGAAGGGAAGGGCGGAGGGGAAGGGGGAGGTGAAGAGTGGAGGGCTGGGGTTAGGGCATAGGTGTGAGGGCAGGAGAAGGGGAAGGTGAGCAGGAGGGGGTTGGGATGGAGGAGGGATAGAGGAGAAGAGGGGAAGTGGGTGAAGGGACATGGAAGAGGCAGGGAATGGGGTTGGCAGGGCCAGAGGGATACGACGGGGAGGGGTTCAGGCCATCATGATGTTGTCCGTTCTCTGTTCAGCTGGGATGCGAGGTTCTCTGGACTCGTGTCTTGTCTCTGAGATCGCTCCTTCTCCTGGGAAGAGAAATACGAGTGATAGAGATACTGTCTCTGAGGCCTGATCACAATGACTTTGGAGGGTCCCAACTCTTCCCCCATCATCCCCCCTACCCCTGAACACTGGAGCTTTTCCCCTTCCTCTGCTTTACCTGAGGAAGTCTGTTTTGGCGAAAACCACGATCTCTCTCTGCAGAGCTCAGAGCAACGTGTGTCCATCAGGCAACACCCTGGTTCTCCATGATATGGCAGCAAGATGTTAGACAATCATGGATGGATCAGTCGAGACCATTCAGCTGATCCATCTGAACCTACCCCACAACAATGTTACCCTCCCCTCCCTCACACCAGTACTCTCCATTTTTCTTGAATTCCTGTCCATATTAAAATCCTTTTCATGCCTTTTTTGGACCATCCTCCGCTACTACCCCGACAATGCATTCCAGCCACCCACTACATTCTGTGTGAATAAAATGTACCCCTCACGTCTTGCCTAAATTTCCCTCAGCTCACCTTATTTAGACGTCCTCTGGTATTCTCGCCCCAGGAATGCACACAATATTCCAAGTGTGGTCTGACGAGAATTTTATACATCTGCAACGATACCTCTTGGTTTTTGAACTCAATCCCCTGACTCCTGAAGGCCAGCACACAATACACCATCTTAAACTCCCTCTCAATTTGCACAGCAACCTTGAGTGATATATGGAGCAGGATCTAAATATTTCTCTGTCTTGCACACTGTTCATAATCCTGCCATTAACCAAGTGCTCTGCCCACACATTCTTGTAATCCGCATTCAATGAAGATATTGGTCTATATGAAGCTACTTTTAATGGGTCTCCAACCTTCTTTGGAATAACTGTTATTCGTGCCCTTGAAAATTACTCTGGAAATAAACCTGGACCAGTTGCTTATTTAAGAACATCTGATTTACAGGATTGAACTCCATCTGTCACTTCTCTGCAAACTGGATGACCTATGACAACCTTCTACACTGTCTACAACATCTCTACCTCTGTGTGATCCCCTGACGTACCCACCCTTCCACTCCCATCATCATTCATAAAAATCACAAAGAGCAGGGGTCCCAGAGCAGATCCCTTTGGAGCGCCACTAGTCATTGTTCCATCTACTACTACCCTCTGTTTTCTGTAGACAAGCCATTTCTGAATCCACACAGCCAAGGGTCCATGGATCCCATGCCTCCAGACATTCTGAATGAGGCCTCCGTGGGGACCTTGTCAAGCACCTTACTAAAATCCTCGTGCAGCACATACAGACTTTGACCTTCATCTATTTCCGTTGACACCTCCTCGAAAAACTCAATTTGACTCGTGAAGCAGGACCTGCTCCTCACAAAACTATCCATGAGTTTCCCCAGCATGTCTGGGCATTGCCCTCGGCCCCAGCATCTGCAGACTTCCTGGCCAGTCCCTCCCTTACCCCTTCCCAGAGCTTCCGCATCCATTACAACATCAAGCATTGCTGCCCAGTACAGGCCCTTTGGCCCATAAAGGCTGTACTGACCTTTGTAAATGTTCTCCACAACCTTTACCTGTACCACACCCATAGGAACATAGGAAGTGGGAACAGGAGTAGGACAAAAATGGCCTATCGAGCCTGCTCCGCCATTCAATATGATCATGGCTGATCTAATTTATGACCAAACTCGACCTACCCTGCCTTCTCGCCATATCCCCAAATTCCTCTATCATGTAAAAATTCTGTTCCCTTACATCCACATGCTCGTCTCAGAGACTTTAATATGTACCTATTATACCAACCGCTACCACTTTCTCCGGTGACGCATTCAAAGCTCTCACAACTCTCTGCATAAAAAAAATCTCCCCTCACCTGAAGCGGATGCTCTCTGAGATTTGCACCTGACACTTTAGGAAAGGTTTCTGGCTGTTCATTCCATCTAAGCCCCCCACAATCTTATTTAGAATAAGTTATTAAGCTGTGGAAGGGGCAAGTTGGGAGAGGGAGGAGGGGAGAGAGCTGGTGGGGGAGGGGTGAGAGCTGATGGGGAGGGGACAAGGCCGTGTTGGGGAGAGGGATCAGCACCCCGTTGAGGTGGTGAACGGACAGACATGGGTGGATCTACCTGCCGAAATAAAGGAGCAATAAGAAGGCCATCTCGGTATCTACCAGCATCTTCTGGGGCTTGATGTCTCAATGGAAAACCCCCTGAGGATGGAAGTAGGCCATGCTCTGCTACAGCTGGTACATGAACATCTGGCAACACAACGATATAACATGACCAGCTCTGCCTCCACACTGGCCGGGTCTATATCCTGAGGGTAAGGGGAGGTGGGTGAAGGGCTCCTCCCTGCCAATCAACATCCATCCTCATCATCCTCTCCGCCCCTCTCCCCTCACTACCCTTTCTCTCCTCACCAATACCCATTGAGACCCTCATGCACCCTTCATCGATATCCAGTCCCCAGCGAGACTCAGCCAGTAAACTCCTTCATATCCTCCAACCCCACCATCCAAGCTTGCCCCAGTGGACAACTTGACCACCTAGACCCACAACCACCTTGATGTAGATCATGGGAATGGGCTGCTTGGCCTTGTTGAAGTGCTGGGCCATGCAGTGAACCGTCTCGGGAACATAGACCAGACCCAGATTCAAATAAACCTCCTCTTTCTCTTGGACACAATACAAACATGTCAGCTGGATTTACCCTCCAACACCCAGTGCCTCTCCCAACTGGAGTGCCAGCCCCTCCTGATCTCAGTAGGCCTGATGCCCCCACTGCTCAACACAACATGGCATGAATCCAAGGGCTCAGCGAGCAGAGCGTCAACAGGCCGTAGTGGACCCGTTCGCTGCCCCATCATTCGGCTTCTGGTGAGACTGCACAAAATGTGCAGCTCTGACCGCCCTCCCTCGTGAGGCAAGTATTCACCGGGAGAGAAAAACCATTGACGTTTCGAGATGAGAAATGTTTCCAGCCGGGTGTTGTCTGGGGTCGAACATGTGGAGGCTGAGTTGTTGGGACGATTCAGAACAGGCGTTGATTTGGAAGGGCACCAAAAGGTTCTGGGGAAGTGAGTTATGGGGGAAAATACATTCGTGAAATGAATTGGGGAAACAGACTGGAGGGGCTGAGTGGCCGAATTTGGCGACCTTGTCTTGTGGTCTTGGCTGCTGCTGTCTGGAGTTGAAATGGGAAGAGGTCATGAGTTAATGGGTGAGGAGCAGGGCAGCCAGTGTCAAGGAGTCGGCACTGGTCAGAGGGGCAGGATGGAGGCAACAGAGAGGCTGCAGCGAGACAGATCAATTGAAGGAATGGGGAAGGTAGCAGCAAATGATATGCATCAGAGTGGGGGTGGGGTGGGTGCAGGTGGATCTTACCTTGACTACAGAGGAGTAGAAGTTGAGAAGAGGGACGATGACGGTGTGATCCAACTTTTGCATGATCTGCAGTTTGCGGTTCTATGGCGAGAGAGGAACATCAGCAAGGCTGGGCGATGGTTCGGAGCCCTGAGTGGCGACTTGTCCAAGTTGAGGGGGGAGGCGGGGAGGAGATTCGTCAAGAGGTCAGAGGTGGTGAACTCCAAGGGAGGCCGAAATGGGGGACTCGTCGAGAGTCGGTGGGGGGGACTTTTTGTGTTGCTGGAGCGGGGACTCGTCAGGGGGTTCAATGAAGTATCACTTCCATTTTTATGATTGTTTTCCCAGCTTCTGCTAAACAATGAATTTGCAGAAAATCTTTGATATTTGCCAGGTGTGTGTGTGTGTGTGTGTGTGTGTGTGTGTGTGTGTGTGTGTGTGTGTGTGTGTGTGTGTGTGTGTGTGTGTGTGTGGGGTGGGGGGTTGTGTGTGGGGAGGGGGGCTGCTGTTGTGGGTTTGTGTGACTTTCTCTGTTTCCAAACCCCATGGCTGCTTTGGTCTCTGTCAGATGCTCCTCTTTCCACCCACCCTTCAAAAATGTGTTTGGGGTGTTTGTCAATTGGGTGTAATTGTGTGAAACGGGCTCATGTGTCGCAAGGGCCTGTGAACGTGCTGTAGGCCTAAAGTTAAATATCAGGGTGTTCCATTTCCACACAACTGCTCCTCCCCCTCACCTTGAATCTCTTGTCCTGCAAGATCTTCTTGATGGCAATCAGCTCTCCGGAGTCCACCAGCCTTGCCTGGTACACCACACCGAAAGATCCATTGTCGATGATTTTATCATCTGTGCAGGACACCACCTTGGGGACGTTGGGTCCATGACACAGAGTGGCCATCTCTGTGGTGACCTTATTGCCATGTCCTCTGGGGCAGAAGCAGCAGCATTTACACACCCAGAGGGTACACAACAGGTCATTTATCCCAACCCAGCCTTGCTGTCCTAGTTAGTCTCTACCCCTCCCTCTAACTCCCTTTTAAGGGTCACCTAAATGTCAGAATTGATCCTCTGGTGGTTTGTTCCAGCCTCTCAGTAGAAATATTGCCACCCCAGGTTCCTCTTTGATCACTCTCCTCAGACTGAGGCCAGTTCTGCAGCCGTTCACTTTGTCTACGACCCTCCCTCCATGGGAGGATCGGGTCATCCTTGACCTTCAGCACGTCCCGGGGAGATGAACCACTCTGAACCCTACCACGGGTTTAGCAGAAGCCCTCCACATTCCCAGAAGCTCAGCAACACCGTGATCTTCCATGATGCAAGCGAGACCTCATCGCATGAGGGAGCAGGTGGGGCGGAGGTAGACCCATGCTTCATCGCTCAACTCTGCTGGGTCCACCGCAGCAGAAACACTTTCTAGCACCTTGATCCAGGTCCACTGGGAGAAAGAATCCTATCCCGGTTGGGGGGGTGTGGGGGTGTATGCAAGGGTGGAAGGGATCTTGTAACCACGGGGAGGAGGAGCGGTCCTGTCTCTCAGTGGACAGATCCCATTCCAGGTGGAGGGGGAGCTCTGTCCCATTTCTGTTGAAAGGTCTGCCTTCCATCCCCCTCGCAACTTCTCTTCTCTCTCAGACACCTCACACACTCCCCTGCCCCGATTCCTCTACCACACTCTCATCCCCCACCCAACACCACCCCCATGGTTTCCCCAGTCCTTTCCGTCCCCTCGCACCCCATCCCCCCAGCTCAACCCTATGTCCCCTATCTCTGATCCAATCTCCCTTGACATTAGCCTGTGGTGCTACCCCGTTCCTTTGTTCTCCCCTCCACTCCTACAGACCCCATCCCTGTATCCCCTCACATGCCATTGTTCTCCCCTCCCCACTCCCCTCCAGCTGCCTCATAAAGTGCCCTGCACTCAGGGTGGGGAGAGGGGAAATTAAATGCAGCCTCCATTCTCTCTGCCCACACTGGGTGAAGGATGGTGCCAGAGGAGGTTCTGTCCCAGTCGGGGAGCCTGTAACAGGCTCTTTATCTCACCCATGGGCGCAGGGTGCTTCCAAACACAACCCTGTTGATCAGAGGGTCCCTGGGATGAGACAGCGTCCTACTCCGACACGTGGGCCAGAATCCCTTTCCAGGAGAGGCATCTTTCTCTTGTTGCTGTGCCATGGCACAACTCAGCTATGGCTGCCCCATGCAGTGACATCATCACCCCCTCTGTGTCATCATCTCCCCCCTCTGTGATACCTCCCCTCTCTGTAACACCACTAGTGTAATGGGCAGGGACATCCAACCATTTAAATCCTCCTCAATTTCCCCAAGCAAGAGGAGAATAATTCAGCTGGTCTAAATTACTCGTTGTTATCTATTCTAACTCCTAGATATTTGATCCCATTTTGCTGCCACATTTGTTGACTATTTTCTTGACATTGGCTCTAATCCCCCTTCCTAAGTGAGAACATATCACTTTTTATTTTGGCAGGGGAGAGGCCTGATATGGTCAATTTATCAGACTTGGGCGGCTCCCGAACTCCAGCGAATGTGGCCCTTGGTTTTAATTGCTGACAAATAGGGCATTTGGCCATCACAGTTCTTGCAACATCATGAGACCCCCAGATCCTCTGTCCATCATAGTGCCCCCATATGCCCACATTTATGATGCACCAATGCTGCCAAGGCTCCGGGGTCACTCTGCTTGGGGAAAATAGTGGCAGAGCATATTTGAGCAGCTCAGTCCACAGTGACATTGCGTCAGCTTCAGCGGTTTTCCTGGAGGTGTGTCCATCCACGTGGTGGACCCTGACTATTCTTTTGTTGTTCCACCTCTCAGAAGATCTGCCAGTGCTGTTGTCCTCAGAGCAGGCAGCCATGGATCTGCCTCCCTGTCTCCTGCCGCCGACCCATCCACACTGACGTTCTGTTTGGCACAGCCCAGAAATCCTGTGGCACTGATCGGAAAATAGGCTCCTGGGCCCGCCTGGTTGTCCCTTTTCGTATCAGTGCCACAGCTGCCAGCTTGGACATTTGGCTCTCCCCTCCACCACACCCTCTTCTGTCAGTACTTTATCTGTGGTGGGCTGGAGCGCTCCCACCTTACACCGCTGTTTTCTGCACCTCCACCAGCCCGAGCCGTCAGTAAACCAAGCTTTTTCCTGCTGTCCAGCATCAAGGGTGATGAACGGTTTGCCCCAGGCCATGGTGCCAAGCTCTTCTCGGGGGTCATTCAGGTGGGAGGCTGTCACTTTCGGGCAGGACATGATCTGTTCTTGCAAGTGGCTCAGCCCTTAGGGCCCGGCCTCTGTGTGGTCTGCCATGTACCACTTCTTCGGTCCGCTGTGAGTGGCATCCGCAGATTTAACCCATCACATGTTGGGGAGGTGTGGCTGGAGTGTGACTGTCTCTGCTGTCATCTGGTTCTCTGTGGTGAGCAGGCGAGCATCTGACACTCAGATGGGGAGTCGCGTGAGGCAGCTTCCAGGAGGGAATTGAACCAGAAGCTGTGTGGGACTCGGCAACCTTGCCTCTTTCGCTCGAGGCTCCACTAGGCCATTTTCTTCATGGCAGAGACAAGTAATTCAAAGGGTGTTCCAGTTTTGAGGGGTTGGGGGGTGCTTGTGTTCAGTGGCAGTGGTGTTCAACAGTGTGTTTTGCCATTTAAGAAGCCATTTGTTGTTCAGGTCATCATTGAAGCGGAGATTTTTTTTTCTGGGCAACATTGTACAGTAGATGGAGGGGCAGGGTGAGATGGGGAATATGTTGGCACCAGTAACCCAAAAGACCCACAAAACTTTGTGCCTCAACTTGTTGGTGGGCACCGCAATGAGGATTTTGCATTGAGCAACCATTGATATTTCTCTGCTGCCTGGATGCTCAGGAAAAGGACTGTTGGACTAGGACCCTGGACCTTTTCCAGGTGGTGCCTCCCTGGTGCCAGTGTCTGGGGTGTTGCTGCTGGTGTCCAAGACATCCTAAAGTGGGCCAGAGGGTGTGGTACATGGAGATACCAATGACATAGGGAGGAAGAGGGACGAGTTCCTGAAAAGTGGGTCCAGGGCGATGGTGAGAGCTGAAAAGAAATAGCACGAAGGGAGTCATGTTGGGATGACTGTCTGGGCCATGCGACAGTGAGAGCAGGAACAGAATGAGGTGGAGGATGAAGGCGTGGCCTGAAGGTGCGGGTTAAGAGCTCCTTGAGGGCATCCTATTTGCCTAGCTCGGGAGGCTGATGTCGGAAGTCGATGAGCCTTGTTTCATGAGATACATTCTCCAATCCAGGAAAGCTCCTCTGTACCCGTTCAAATTTAACCTGAGGAAACTGTGTTCATGGTGGAAATCTCTGCAAACACACAACCGGTGTCCTGATGAGCAAGAACATCATGGAGGAGTAATGGATGTCATCAGCGGTGATCTCTTGGAGGTGGAACTGTTCCTTGGCCTGTTTGAACCCCACGTGTGGCTGCGACATCCAGAACGTTGACAGCTTCAACCAAACCATCTGAAGAGCCACCTGGACCGTGATCTTCATGTCCAACTGAAGGGCTGGGTCCTGCTGAGGTCACCACTGTAGCAGGCGTGCTCCCGCGAAGTCTGGAAAGAATGACATGCACCCAAGTAGTGGAAGTGGAAGATAAGTTGCTTGAACATGCAGCTCCAGCCTTGGGTCGGAAGGCGATCCTCCTGTTGCTCATTGTTTCCCACCATGTGGGTCATCCCCTGGGATGAAGGGCATTGGCCCCAACGAGGTCTGCGCTGTCAGTGTGTTTGTCGGCTCTCTAGTGTAGTGGCTCATGTCTCGGTTAACAGGCCACTCCAACTCGATATGTCAGAAGAATATGGAGCCCATATTTACCAAGGGTGGGTGTGCATATTTACATGAAACCCTGACACTCCCTTTCACCTGAAGGCCTCTGTTTATTCAATGAAACTTTAAAGTAACAGACACTTCTGTTGAGGCGAGAAGGGGAGGGGTTAGGATATTGGGAATGGGGGTGGGGGGTGGTTTGTTTATTCTTTCTTTTATAGATGCCACACATTAGATGAGCATTATTATTAATTGTGTGAATTTGTTGTGCTTTTAAGTTTATAAATATATTTTAAAATGATCGGCAGGACCACGAGTGGCAGATAGGATCATAGGGACTCTCTCCCCCCAACCCACCCACCCAAAATATCAACCGGGTTCATTGTCGTTGTCAACGTCGTCGAGGATCCATTCCACCTGCCCACAGCATTTGGCAGCTCTTCTCGTCGGGAAAGAGGTCGAGGAATATCGGAGCCAGTAGCACCAGGCCCAGAAACAGATTCTTCCTGCGAGCAGGGAGAATGGAGAATGATGGATGACCGGCTCAGACAAAGACTCCATGACTCTGCTATTGATTCAACAGAATTTAGTTCTTTTTTGGGAGGGACTGCACGTGTATCATTTGTCTCTCTGTGCGTAGGTCCGGTTGTGTGTTTGCAGAGGTTTCCACCATGAACACAGTTTCCTCGGGTTAAATTTGAACGGGTACAGAGGAGCTTTCCTGGATTGGAGAATGTATCTCATGAAACAAAGGTGACTGAGTTCGGGCTTTTCTCTTTTTCACCCCAAAATTAACTTTATTCTAAAATTATTGACCAAGAGGACAACTGTTCCATGTCTTTTCTCATCCTCGTGTTGCATGCCTATATTCCCTTCACTGCACACGTTCTCTGTTTAACATCATTCCACCACTTTGACACCTTGTGGATACTCACTGCACTCTGTGGTTGAAGGGGTTCCCCTTAGCCTCCGCCCCCCAAGACACGGAGGTTTAGAGTCCTTCCCCACAGCGCCCTCGTGTTGGCTGCACCAAGCCTCAGTGCATCTCTCAGCAACCTGGACTAGGACAGTGGGCAGCGTTCCCTCACCCACATCTCCATGTGCTAAAAGACCAGCAGGTTAACGTCGAACAGTTATGCCCTTCGGACCTCGATGTTGTGCTGACCTATCAATTCCAAGCAAAATAAAAACTAGACCCTTCCTCCTTCATAACCCTCCATTCTTGCAATGGAGGGAGTGCAGAGGCAATTTACCAGGCTGATACCTGGAATGGCAGGAATGACTTATGAGGAAAGATTGCACAAATTGGGATTGTACTCGCTGGAGTTTAGAAGATTGAGAGGGGATCTCATAGAGACATATAAAATTCTGGCAGGACTGGACAGAATGGATGCAGATGGGATGTTTCCAATGGTGGGAAAATCCAGAACCCGGGGCCATGGTTTGAGGACAAGAGGCAAACCATTTAGGATCGAGATGAGGAGGAATTTCTTTACCCAGAGGGTGGTGAATCTGTGGAATTCATTGCCACAGAGGGCAGTAGAGGCAGGTTCATTAAATATATTTAAGAGGGAATTAGATCTATTTCTTCAGTATAAGGGTATTAAAGGTTACAGAGAGAAGGCGGGGACGGGGTACTGAACTTTAAAATCAGCCATGATCTCGTTGAATGGCAGAGCAGGCTCGAAGGGTCGAATGACCTACTCCTGCTCCTATCTTCTATGTTTCCTTCATTCATGTGTCCAAGAAGCCCTTAAATGCCGCTAATATTTCAGCCTGCACCACCACTCCTGGCAAGGCAGTCCTGGCACCCACAACTCTGTGTAAAAACAAGTACCCCTGATATTGCCCCTAAACATTCCTCCCTTTGCTTTGGGCTTCTAGTGTTTGCTTCTCTTATCTGGGTTTCAGGCAGACCAAAGGGCATCTTTCACTGAGATTCTGGTCTTCCAGCAGTTCTGGATGTCTGTCTCTGGATGCTCTGCTCAGGGGACCACCCCACAGTATCTCATCAAGTCCTAGTCTCTGTGTCAGCAGGAATTCCATGCTGACCACTGCCTGATGGCCCTGTGGTCAATAGTGTTTGTCTATGCAACCATTCCCATGAAGGTGATGGGGCAAAGTCCTGCTGACTAGGACATTGTGTGGCATCAGGGCCAGACCAATCTTTCGCAACACCTGAGCCAGGTAGAACCTCGGCAAATAGTGGCTTTTCATGCCCTTGCACGTTGTTTCCAAGCACAGCCACACACAATAGCCATGCTGGTTAGGGTTATGCCCCCATTGATTGACGACGTACATGGTCCTCCAGACTCTATCCATTTTGGACCCCCACATGAAAAGGAAATGTGTTTTGGGAATTGACAGGGTGGAGGTGTGGGGATGGGCCACACCTGCCTCACGTGCAGCAGTACCAAGAGCTCCTTGCACCTGATGACCAGGTTCTACCGGATTGAGAGAGTTGGGCATCTCTGTGGTTCTCCCTGTCTCCTGGAACTGGGGGTCTCCTTACTGCTCCCCATCTCCTTGAGTTGGTACTTTGTTCTCCACCATCACCACAAGACAACCAAGACCCCTGGATGGAGGGCAGACGCGCAGAGAGATCAGTGAGAATACGGGTAGTTTCAACAGGGTGGGGCAGGGTGTAGACATGGCAGCTGACTGGAATTGTCAGGGGGATACTGAGACCTGGGAGAGGAGGGGAAGGAGGGTGCAGTTGTGTTCTAACGTGAGAGTGCTGAGGGAGAGGCAACATGGGTGGAACCTCAAGGCAGGGGACCACTCAATTTTTTGCAGGGATGGGCTCTGTAAATAGAATCACAGATATCCAGCAAAGAGCATCTTTGTTCCCCTGCCATCAGGAAAGAGATATAGAGGAATAAAAGCAGAGAAGCCAGGGAGGGAAATAGCTTCTTCCCACAGGCCATGAGATTGACAAGGCAACATGAGCTGGATGGGAGCTAAGAATGAAAAGGTGGAGAGGAATATGGACTGATTACAACAGCACACCCAGCAGGAGAGTGGGGCTGAAGGGCCTGTTTCTGTGTTGTCTATCTGGACCAGCCTTTTGAGTTCAGCTTTAAAAGACCAAACCATTTTTAAATTTAATATCAACGGTATAGAATGAATCAAGAGACAAGATGTATGTCCAGCGGCAAGCGTCGAAGGCACTTCCTGAAACGGAGGCTCTGAAACCACAGGGAGGTTCTAGCCGGAATGAGGCCTGGCTTCCTCTGGAAGGAGGAGAGGAGGCAGGGATAATGTGGGGGAAGGGGTGGGGAGGGGAGGGGGTAGGGATGCCTGCCTCCGTTCACCTCCCATTTCCTCTACACTGTACCCCTCCTAATTCCCCTGCCCATTCCCCTCCCCCATCACCTCCCCATTTCCCGTGCCCCGCTCGCCTCCCCCGCTCCCCTCCCCAACCTAACCCTAACAAACCCTAACCTTAACGTTAACACTACCGATACCCTTAAACACTACACCACGTCCCCAACCCTAACTCTTATTTCCACCCTGTCCCCTAAACCTATACCTACGCTGTCCCCTAAACCCAGCCCTAATCCTACCCACCTTCCCCAAACCCCAACTCACACCCCACCTCTACCTCCTACTCCTACCCCCTTCCCCTAAACCTAAAACAAGCCCACTTCCCCAAACTCTAAACCTAACCCTAAACCTCGACCTAACCCGAGCCCACATCTCCTAACTCTAAACCTAACTGTTCCTCTACCCGTCCCTGACCCTTATCTTAGTTCTACCCACCTTCCCCAACCTTAAACTAAACCCTACCCCTATCCTCTATACCTACCCCCTTCCCCTATCCCTCCTTCCCCTAAGTTAGGGGTAGGAAGGGAAGGGGATGGGAAGGGAACGAGGGGAAGGGGAGGAGGGGAAGGGTAGGAGGTGAAGGGGAGGAGGCGAAGGGGAGGGGGAAAGGAGAGGGGAAGGGGAGGTGCAGGGAGGAGGGCTGAGTTTAGGGCATAGGTGTGAGGGTAGGTGAAGGGGAAGGTGAGTGGGAGGGGGTTGGAATGGAGGAGAGGTAGCGGAGAAATGGGGGCTGGGGGAAGTGGGTGAAAGGATATGGAAGAGGTGGGGAATGGAGTTGGCAGGGTCAGAGGGAGAAGGGGAGGGGTTCAGGCCATCATGATGTTGTCCGTCCTCTGTTCAGCTGGGATGTAATGTTCTTCTGGACTCGTGTCTTGTCTCTGAGATCGCTCCTTCTCCTGGGAAGAGAAATACGAGTGATAGAGATGCCGTCTCTGAGGCCTGATCACGATGACTTTGGAGGGCCCCAACTCTTCCCCCATCACCCCCCTCCCTACCCCTGCACACTAGGGCCTTTCTCTTCCTCTGCTTCACCTAAGGAAGTGTGTTATGGAGAAAACCACAATCTATATCTGCAGAGCTCAGAGTACCGTGTCTCCATCAGGCAACACCCTGGTTCACCACGACATGGCAGCAAGATGCTGGACAAATCATGGATGGATCAGTTGAGTCCCTTCAGCTGACCCATCTGAACCTACCCCACAACAATATTACTCTTCCCTCCCTCTCACCAGTACCTTCTGTTTTTCTTTTATTCCTGTCCCTATATTAAAATCTTTTTTGTGCCTTTTTTGGATGAGCCTCCAGTACCAACCCTGGCAATGTATTCCAGCCACCCACTACATTCTGTGTGAATAAAATATCCCCCTCACATCTTGTCTAAAGTTCCCTCATCTCACCTTATTTAGACGTCCTCTGGTATTCTCGCCCCAGGAATGCACAAATATTCCAAGTGTGGTCTGACTAGAATTTTATACATCTGCAACATTACATCTCTGTTCTTGAACTCAATTCCCTGACTCCTGAAGGCCAGCACACAATACACCATCTTAAACTCCCTCTCAATTTGCACAGCAACCTTGAGCGATTTATGGCGCAGGATCTAAATATATCTCAGTCCTGCACACTGTTCATAATCCTGCCATTAACCAAGTGCTCTGCCCTCACGTTCTTGTAATCCGCATTCAATAAAGATATTGGTCTATTTGAAGCTAAGTTTAATGGGTCTCCAACCTTCTTTGGAATAACTTTTATTCATGCCCTTGAAAATACTATGGAAATAAACCTGTACCAGTTGCTTGTTTAAGTACATCTGTATTTACAGGATTCAACTCTATCTGTCACTTCTCTGCAAACTGGATGACCTATGACAACCTTCTACACTGTCTACAACATCTCTACCTCTGTGTCATCCCCTGACGTACCCACCCTTCCACTCCCATCATCATTCATAAAAATCACAAAGAGCAGGGGTCCCAGAGCAGATCCCTTTTGAGCGCCACTAGTCATTGTTCCATCTACTACTACCCTCTGTTTTCTGCAGACAAGCCAATTCTGAATCCACACAACCAAGGCTCCATGGATCCCATGCCTCCTGACGTTCTAAATGAGGCCACTGTGACGACCTTGTCAAGCACCTTACTAAAATCCACGTGCAGCACATACAGACCTTGACCTTCATCTATTTCCTTTGACACCTTCTCGAAATACTCAATTTGACTCGTGATGCAGGACCTGCTCCTCACAAAACCATCCATGAGTTTCCCCAGCATGTTTGTGCATTGCCCTCGGACCCAGCATCTGCAGACTTCCTGGCCAGTCCCTCCCTTACCCCTTCCCAGAGCTTCCGCATCCATTACAACATTAAGCATTGCTGCCCAGTATTGCCCAGTACAGACCTTTGTTAACGTTCTCCACAACCAACTAACCCTTACCCGTACCACACCCATAACTATGGGTGGATTAAATATCCAATTAACTTCTTTCTGAATTAATGCATCAGGAATTTGATGTTGATTCCAATTTTGAATAACTTTTCATAATTCTCGTTCAGCTCCTTTCAATTTAGATCCATTATCAGAACATAATTCTTTTACTTGACCACGTCTAGGAATAAAACACCAAAGAACATTAATAAAAGAGTCTGTATCAAGCAATGACGCTGCTTCAATATGAATTGCTCTCATAGTCAAACAAGTGAAAATAACTCCATATCGTTTTTCAACACTTCGTCCTCACTTTACTTGCAAAGGACCAAAATAATCAATGTCCACGGATGTAAATGGGAATTCATCAGGTGAAACTCTGTCCTGTGGCAAATCTGCCATTTGTTGTTGTCCAGGTTTTCATTCTCTCTGTTAGTCACAAAGAGATGAAACCTCATGATTTCATTATTAATATATTTAAGCACTGATGATCTATCAGTCCAAAACACAGGATCTGCTAACTCCATCTGTAATTCTCTTCTTAACATAGCGTCCATTTTGCTCACCACAGTAGCAACAGTCAATTCCATTCAAGGTCTTGTGACTGACTTTAATGGAGCCACTCTGGCTTTTCCCATTACAAATCCACCATCTACTCGCACCTGGTTATTTCACAGGACTCAGTAACTGACAGGATCAAAACCATCTTCACTTACATCAGAAAAATGGTGTAACTGAGCAAATGTGGCCACTGCAAAGTCTGTTGACGTCAAAACTTCCAAGTATTTGAAGACGCTCAATCTAATTTTTCCAATCTTGTGTAATGGATTCTGGATTAGTTTC